>NW_023458662.1:77284-143161 GCF_013731165.1 Rhagoletis pomonella
AAAAAAAAAAAAGTTTCCGTACGTCATGCGGACTGCGCCCCTCGTGTCGGTTGGGCGGGAATGGAGGGTAAAAAGCCGTTGGGATTAATTAATTAATTAAAAATAGACCTGCTAGGTGGCGCGGGGGTCCAGTTATTTATAAAAGTCGTATTTATGAACCGATTTCTTTCAAATTCAAAAGGTATAGTAACAGCATAATGGAAAAAACGTTTACAAAAACGGAGCCGCTAGGGGGCGCGGGAGGCGAGATATTTATAAAAGTTGTATTTATGAACCGATTTCGTAAGCGTGATGAAAAAACCACTTGCGAAAAACGGACCCGCTGGGTGGTGCTGGAGTCGAGTTTTTTATAAAAGCCGTATTTATGAAACTATTTTGTTCATACACATTGGAAACGTTTATTACTTTCATGGTTATTTTTTTCCATTCGAAACATATTCAACCTTATCATGAGTTTCATCTTCCCTGAACCGGTTCACTTTTCGCTGTCGGTTTCCATCTACTTACTATGGGGGGAATCAAAATTTGCGCGTGAATTTTTTTTCGGGCGAAACTCAGGATAAGGAAGATTACATACATGAAATGAAAGCCATTTCCGTTTTTCGGACTAAACTCAAAAACCACTCAATAGAGCCCAGTCAAATTGTCGGAGGTTATACCTTGCATATATGGTCCTATAATAGGCTACTAGAAAACACGCTGGTGGCGCTGGAGTAGAGTTACTTAGAAAAGTATTTAAAAGTATTTATTAACAGATTTCTTTCAAATTCGGAGCGTGACTACCTGTATGATGAAAAATTCCTTTGCTAAAAATGGACCGCTGGAGTTAAGGTATTTAGAAAATCCGTATTTTTTATAAAATCTGATTGGAATTCATAATTCGTATTCATTTCATGACAAGCAAAGGTTTTGCAGAAAAGGGACCCAATGGATGACGCTGCACCCGAAATATATAGAAACCCCCGCGGGGTTTGTTCTGCTTTGGCCCTATGTTTATCTTAGACGAATATACTTTTCAGATGGCTAAATCAAAGATGCGTTTAAGTATGCATATAAAGATCGTAAGACTGTGTAAGCGTGATCTTGGATCTACCTCCGATTGACGAAATTGCCCGAGGCGGCCGTTATTACAGCAGTAAGACTCAAAGAAACCAATTCATAAATATTAAGACGAATTGTAAAAGTGGCGAATTGACGTTATTACAGCAGTAAGACTCAAAGAAACCAATTCATAAATATTAAAACGAATTGTGAAAAGTGGCGAATTGACAAGGAAAGATTCGACCACATCTGTCCACGAAGGACCACGATAGTTATATCAATGGCTTCATTTGAACGATATTCATGAGATCACACGACTCATTTAGCCAATGTACGGGAAAACTTTTCATCCTGTGGGGCAGCGAGGATTCTTGCCCTCCTATAATTGAAAACGCTCATCTGTGCTCTTGAGTTTCCGTATAAGGACTTTTATTGGTTTACATGGTACACCGGACCAAAGCTGAATTTGCAAGATCATAGAATAATATTACGCACGCTTGGCAGAGATCTCACAGGTGGAAATAAGACCATAGGTAAAACACATTACATCGAAAGGGATTAGTATTCCATATGGATTCCAGCGCTACTATTCTTGGCATATGTGTCAGGAGGATTCCATTTTTTAGTAGTTTTAATTTAAACTAAAAATGTTTACTTTACAGACTGCTTTTGCTTTTTTGAATTGGCCAACGCAAAAGATCTTATTAGGCGCCGCGAAGCAAGCGGGCATTTGCTAGTTTTCAGCACAGTTCCAATCACGATGACAATGCAATATAAAATATAAATTAATTCCCTAGATGGTCCAGGGGTCTTGATACAAAGGCGGTCAAAACACAGTAAAATGTATAGCTAACAGAGCGTAATTTGTCAAAGAAGGTAAAAACGCTATAAACTTGTTAAATAATAAGTAGCGCAACAAAACATTGCTATAAAAAATTCATTTTTGGCGCCTAAAAATTTCTCTTAAAATTGATGAATTGGAACTATAAATTAGCTTTAAAAATGTTTTATTTTATTTTATTTCAGTTTACATTCTTACAACATAACAACTAAAAAAAATAGAGTAACGAAAGGTACATAAATTCTCTAGTATAAGTTTCAAAACAGAAGAATAATTCAAGTATTCAATAAAAAAATTACTTCATATTGTTGTTGCAATATAAAACAAACATTTCAGCTAAATTTTCACGGTAAATACTTTTGTACATCGAAAATGTTCTTTCAACGTCCACGGAAGTTACAGGCGCATATTTGAAGGCCAACACTTCAGAAATTGTGTATGTGGAATAGTGACAGCATGTACATAGGTTTTCCTGCAATTTGGTCAGCAATGCCTTTCATCTCAATGTAGCCTTGGTTTTTCAATAACAACGAGCTGAGCTTTTCTTCTACTTCCACACATTCAACTCTGTCAATTGTTTTTTTGACATCTGCAACCACCTGCAATTGCGCTGTGAGCGCAAGACCGACATTATCCAGCTTTTTTATGGAATCCACCAGAAAACCATCTATAAAAATTATTCCTTGTCGAACATCAGTATCTACAAATAATATTTTCGCATTTTTAATAAATTGAGAATCGTTTGAATCTAATAATTCGAAAATTGTTCGAATATTTTCAAAATATTTAGCATAATAGCTAACTGCTTCCAGCCATGTTCCCCACCGTGTTATTATGGGTGCAGGAGGGAATGGTATATCTGGCTCGCAATCCCTAAAAATTTTAGTCCGCGATGGAGCCGTAAGAAGAACTTTTTTTATGGTAGCAATTAAACGATCACCTTTAGGATTAGATTCGCGTATTTTTTCACAAAGCCTATGAAGAGCATGAGCAAGGCATGTCACGTGAATTAATTTGGGATAAAAGGCCTTTATGGCTATTCCAGCTTTCACCATGTAAGGTGCAGCATCTGTTAGAAACAACAATAGAGCATCCCTGTTAAAATTTGGACCCAAAAGTTTTATCGCGTCGTCAAACAGCCGTGCAATATTCGAATGAGAAAGAGAATGAGCGATGAAATTCAGAAGGTTCTAGAGTTGCCATGAGTGCGAGCGCAGGTATATAAGGCCTCCGCCACAACGAAGTGAGTTAGTTACAAGTTAGCAAGGTATAAGTTCAGTTGTGTTAGCAAGATTTATAAAGTGTTTTAATTGCCTTAACAAGCATAGCTATTTGTTGTTATTGCATAAACAAGTATTGTAAAGTGTTTGTTGACAATAAAGTTAATTGTACTGTAATCTTGTCATCGTAAGCGTTTATTCAACAATCCAGCGGTACGAACCGAAAAATTTTGGGAAATCCGTCAATTAAACAAGGATAATCGTAACAATATTAACGAAAAAATGGGTAAATTTATCTATTGAAAATTGGTTAAAACGAACCTTTATGAAAAGTGGTTCGGTTTTCGGTTCGGATCAAACATTTGTGGAAAATTTCGGTTGGGTTGATGGTTCAGTTAATTAATAGAAAAAAGCGGTTTTCCGGTTCAAAACCGGTTCAAGTCCTTTTTTATTACTGAAATAAGCATAATTTGGCATTTATTATGAATTCGGAAATTTTTGGCTCTAACAAATGCAGGTCAAAATGTTAAGATTTTTACAAAAAACTGTCCCATATTAAGGATTGTGTGATAGCTGTTATAATAAAAAACTTGTTAGTGCTACTTTTTGGTTGCCCTGATAATAAGTATAGTTTCATGCGCTAGTAAGAGAAATACCGGAAATTAGCTTCAGCTGTGTTTAACATGGCTAAACTGTTAAATTTTAGGCACTTCCGTTGAGAATTACCTTATATATATGGTTTCCTCACACAGGGAGCTAGTGAAATACAGAGATACGATAAAAGGCATCCAAAACTTTGACTGTTGTCTACTTCGGACGTGCTTTTTCTTTTGCTCTGCGCACAAACATAATAAGTTTTAGTTTTCCTTTCTCAAAATCTCTCTGTGCTAATTGTATGGCCCAGTGATGACTTAAGAACAAAATCTTAAATGCGATTTCGGACTTGGATAAACTTAAAAGCATATTTGTGTCATTAATCGAGCCAGCAAGTGATAACTCTATTACACCGCCACCTGCTATCAGTGATAAAAGAATTATTACGCGTTCAAAATCGAAAATAAGTGGCATTGTTGCTATTCCTATTGCAGAAACACCTAAAGCTACTAATTTCCGTGATTGTGGTGTTGCTGGTACTGTGTCAGCTATTGATGCTGTTGTTGCTGATAATATCGTTTCTGTTGTTCCTGGTAATAATACTGGTTTGACTGCTCATACTACTGCTGAAAATATTTATTCTATTCCTCCTCTTAATAATACTGGTTTGTCTGTGTTCGCTGCTTCTAAAACCGATTTTTCTTTGTTTTCTGCTGCTGCTTCGCCAGCCGCTGGTAATGCTCCCTGTGCTAGTGACCGCAGAACTCCACAGGCAAACACCGATGGCCTACCAACTGTCATTTTGACGAGCAATATGATTGCAAGTTTTTGTGTGTGGGCACTTTGATGTCTTGAAATAAGCATTTGCCGCATGACGCCACCAGACAACATTCTCTCAATTTCGGTGTTTAAAAACATTTAAATTTGTAAAAAAACTTGCTGAATAATTTCCTAAAACGTAATCATAAATAATCCAATAGGGAACAGATTTTTATTTAGATTTAGTATCAAAATTTCATCGCTGTTACCACCAGCACGCTTTCTTTCAAATGAAAATATGGCTGTCAAACTATCGAATTACCTAGATGTCAAGCAATAAGTGATGATATATATTGCAACCCAGGAGAAATAGGCGGTCTCCATTGGAAATATATTTTGTGACATGGTTATCACGACATCAGTGTTTTCCTGTGGAGACAGGGCCTGAAGGTTTCGCCGCTCCGACGTCTTCGTATGCCACTGCTGCAGCATTAATACCTGACGCTGTTGGTAACAATACTCCGATACATTATGCACAGTGGTTAACAGAAACCGTTTGTGTTTGGAACTAATGCTAACTCAGAACTTGAAGTTGTGGTTCGCTTAAAATGGCTACATCTTTCTTCGTTTGTATCTACTGTGAAGACTGAAAGTATCATTGAGTATGTAGCAAAGTACGCAGGTATCGATAAAGATAAGATTTCTTGCTTTTTGCTTGTGAAGAAAGGTTCCGATTTGAGAGCTCTCAAGCGCGTAAGTTTTAAGCTTGGAGTTCCGGAATGCTATTAGGACAAATTGCGTTCGTCGGATTTTTGGCCAGCTAACGTCGCGATCAGGCTTTTTGATTTTTTTCAAAAGGATCCTCAGGAGCTGCAAAAGAAATAAAAACGCAATCTATCTCAAATAGCCGTAAAATTAAAGTCTACTATCAAACTACGTCTGGACTCAGAACCAAATCTGAATCCGTCCGCATTTTAAGCTCGCAATTGGAATACGACTGCTTCGCATTAACTGAATCTTGGCTCAATTCCAACTTTTTTGTCGGCGCTGTTTGACGTGGTGTATTAATAGCTACCCGTCGCCATCTTCGGGCTGCTTTCTCTCCGCTCTTCGATGAAAATTCTATCTTGGACCAGATATGAGTAAAGTGGCAGGGCGCATGTGGTGTGCTATACATTTGTGTGTCATACATTCCGCCGGGCAGCTCTGATTATTTGTATAAGGCCCATGTTGACAACATTCTTGAACTTCAAGCGAACATAAGTGATAGTCAACTCTGTGTTCTAGGCGATTTTAACTTAAACAATATTTCCTGGAGCTATTTGGATAGTAATAATTTTGTCAGTCCATCTAACGTTAATAGCGTTTTGGAATCATATTTTATTGATAATCTGCTATGCACTTAATTATATCAAGTCAGTGTTTTTTAACGAATTAGGCCGAATTGTGGATTTGATTTTCGTTAGCTATAATATTAGCTTTGAGCTTTCGCATGCATCTAGCTACATCTCTCCTTCAAAAGCACCATACTCTATAAGTGTTGGAAATTGGATTTTTGAGTTACCTACTGGCATCCAGAGGGTAGCTTTTAATTACTCTCTTTGTGATTGTACGGAGTTAAATAATCATTTGATAGTTTTAGATTGGTCTCAGCTTTTTGGGAAGAAGGATGTAACTAGTTGCTTCAATATTTTTAAGTCTAACATTTACGATGTTTGGCTAAACAATATTCCACAATTACACTCTAAAACTAAGCTACCTTGGTTCTCTAAACTCAAAGTTCTCAAACGCTCAAACGACGCTAATGTGCGCGAACGTTATGTGTTTTATAGAGCTAAATTTAACAAGCTGAATAGAAATCATAGAAATTACATACACAATGTTGAAAGTAACATAAAAAGAAATCCTAAGTTTTTCTGGAGTTACATAAAGTCGAAAAAGGATTGCTCAAATATTCCCGCATCAGTTCAACTAGATGGTGTTTCAGCTATCTCTATTTTGGATGGTGTTAATCTTTTTGCTGACTTTTTCTCGTCTAATTTTATTTTAGATAACCCGGATAGTGTTTTTCCAGAGGACCCTTCTTTAAACTCAAATAGTTCTCTCAACTTCGGTAACTTATTTTTGTCTAATGAGGATATTGTTAATAGCATAACTAATTTAAAGTATTCCACTAATACTGACGCCGCTGGCTTCTCTCTTGTTAAAAAGCTGCCCCTCTCTTATCGAGCCTTTGAGACACATATTTAATATGTCATTGGCTGATGGGGTGTTTCTCGATGACTGGAAACTGGCTTTCATTACGCCGATTCTTAAAAGTGGTAATAAAAATGATATAGCGAACTATTTGTCGATTTCCAAGCTCACTTCTGTCTCTAAGCTGTTCGAATGTATCGTGAAGGACAAAATATACTGTGCTACTAAGCACTTGTGATATCCTAATCAACATGGACTTATCCCGCGCAGATCAACGGTAACTAACTTAACGGTATTTACGGAGGATTCTTTTGCAACCTTGCAAAAGGGATTCCAAATTGATGCTGTCTACACGGATTTCTCTAAGGCCTTCGATAGGGTATCTCACCGTATCTTGATAGCTAACCTGGCGAGACTAGGCTTCCAATCTGCTTTCTTGAACTGGATTATATCGTATCTAAGTAACAGGCGCTGTGTTGTCGTAATTGAAAAGGTATCTTCCCGTTCGTTCATTGCTTCCTCATGTGTTCCCCAGGGCAGTATCTTGGGTTCTTTATTATTTGTGCTCTTTATTAATGATATTTTCTCTTGTTTCTGTAAGAGTAACTTCTTGCTGTATGCTGATGATCTGAAGAATTATTATGAAATTAGTTGCCCGTAAGATTCACTAACTCTCCCTCAGTAACTCTAATATTAGTAAATGTTATTATGCCTCCTATGCTAAGTTATAAAGACATCTACCTATTTCCTACTGTATCTCAAATGTGCCGCTGAAGTCAATTTGTGAATTTAAGGACTTGGGTATCTACTTTGATACTGTAGAAAATTAATTATATCAATATTGGGTTAGCAACATTTGGTTAGCAGCATTGTATTTAAAACAGTTAACTTTGACAGAACTTAACTTAAAGAAACTTTAACTTTGCATATAAATAAGTACCTATTGTAACACTGAAGAATGAACGATAAGTCAGTATTAAATCGACCGCCGAGACCGTCATTACGGGACAAAACTCGTGTGTGTAATTATATTTTTTATATGGTGCCGAAACCCGGGACGGTTGTGTAATCAAATCGTTAAGCGGATTATACACTAACGTGCAGGTTGAGTTAATACATATAAGCGAAAAAAAGCTTTATTAAAGCTATTAACGAACAAGTAAAAAAGTCTAAGTTCGGGCGGAGCCGAACATTAAATACCCGGCGCAAGTATTAAATATATGTTTTTCGCCTTTCCGAAAGCTACCGCTACATGGTAAACCGAGGTGTATCCATTTTGAGTAAATTGGCGTCCTTAAATTTCGAAATATTGAAGTTTCAAGCATATCTGAAATTTACTGTTATATGAAAAGCGGCCGTAATTTTAGTTCGATTTCAATAAGTTTCAACGTTTTGCTTCTATGTGGCAAGTACAATAACCACACCGAGTTTGGTACAAATTGGTAGAACGGTTACCGAGATACATATATGTGATCATAAGTGGGCGGTGCCACGCCCATTTTTCAAAATTGTATCCTAAACGTATTTCTTGGTAACGAATTGTTGCAAGCATCAATTTTGAATAAATTAGCTGCAATAATTACTGATTTATCGAAGATTTCGTATTTCTCTAAATTACCGTTATATGGGATTATTGTCCTATTTTAAAAATTTTCGGCCATTTCGTATGTTATACCAAGGTTAACAACTGTGCCAAGTTTGGAAGAAATTGGTGCAGCGGTTACCAAGATATACACATGTAAACATAACTGGGCGTGGCTACGCCCATTTTCCAAAAATTTATAATATTCTTATTTTTCGTCTAAGACTTATTGTAAATATCAATTTTGAGTGAATAATCTTCAGTAGTTACTAAAATATCGCAGTATTCGTATTTCTGAAAATTACCGTTATATGGGAAGTGGGCGTGGTTATTGTCCAATTTTTAAAATTTTCGGCCATTTAGTATGCTGTATTAAGGCCAACAACTGTGCAAAGTTTGGAATAAATTGATGCAGCGGTTACCAAGATATACCCATGTAACCATAAGTGGGCGTGGCTACGCCCATTTTCAAAAAAATTTTAATATTCTTATATTTCGTCTAGAATGTATTATAAATATCAATTTTGAGTCAATTATATTCAGTAGTTACGAAACTATCGCAGTTTTCGTATTTCTGGAAATTACCGTTATATGGGAAGTGGGCGTGGTTATTATCCGATTTTTAAAGTTTTCGGCCATTTAGTATGCTGTATTAAGGCCAACAACTGTGCAAAGTTTGGAATAAATTGATGCAGCGGTTACCAAGATATACACATGTAACCATAAGTGGGCGTGGCTACGCCCATTTTCAAAAAAATGTTAATATTCTTATTTTTCGTCTAAAATTTATTACAAATATCAATTTTGAGTGAATTATCTTCAGTAGTTACTAAAATATCGCAGTTTTTGTATTTCTGAAAACTACCGTTATATGGGAGGTAGGCGTGGTTATTGTCCGATTTTGCCCATTTTCAATACCATCCGTCCTACGCCCGAAAGAAGTGCACATACCAAGTTTCGTTAAGATATCTCAATTTTTACTCGAGTTATCGTGTGCACAGACGGACAGACGGACGGACGGACGGACGGACAGACAGACAGTCACCGCTTAATCGATTTCTCTTTTCATCCTGATCATTTATGTATACATTTGTCTATATCTATCTCGATTCGTTTTGCCTGTTACAAACAACCGTTATGTGAACAAAGTTATAATACCCTTGTGCACAAGTGCGCTCGGGTATAAAAAGTGACTTATTTGAATAAATCGTAGCGAAATCTAATAACTAGAGCTCGGAATTTTGGTGAAAAATGGGTGCCGTGTATCGTTCCACGTGTCGCGTACAAGTCACGAAAGAACAGAATGCAGCAAAGAGAACGCCATGAAGAGGCGTCAACGTCAGCGAATGTAATAGGAGCAGTGGCCCTCAATACCATTGAATTCAGCGAAGGAGAAATATTTCTTCAAACAGCAAAAGCTGTCGTTAGCGAAATTAACAACTGCAGCAGCGTAATGTCGCGATTAATAATGAACAACGTTAGCCAGCGAATATACATTAGCGAAAAATTAACCAGCGTTCTTAACCTACCTACATGCGGATTTGAGAAAATGAAAGTTATGGCATTCGGTGACAAAAAACAAAATAAAAAAGCGACTAATTTTACAATTGTTGAGCTTTCACTGCAAAGCCAGTATAACGAAAAAGCGATACAAATTAAAGCGATTGTAGTGCCAAACTATGCGTACATATTTTACTCGTGCCAAATATTAAAAACAAAAAATTTAAGCACCTAGCAGTAGGAATAGCGGACAATAAAATTAGCAATGTAGAATTAATAGAGGGTATTAACATTTTAATCGGACAAGACAGTTATTGGAAATTGAATACAATACAATTACAATAACAAATTATGCTGAAGTTTGTGAGGAAACGTTTGACATAACAAAATTTTGGAACCTAGAGTCTCTTGGCATAAGTAGCAGCTTAGCGTGCGAAGAAAAATTAATAAAAAAAAAATATCCGAAATAAAGAAATTAAATTACCGTGTCGTAACCTTACCGTGGAAAAACTCTAGCGGAACATTGCATACTAATAAAGACATAGCACTTGGGAGATTACGTAGTTTACCAAATAAATTACTACAAACTAATGAAAAGCTAGTCGAGTACGATCTGTGTATGAGAGAACTATTACAAAGCGGTGTGGCAGAACAAGTCAGTGAGGTATCAGGTGGCATGCGGGTTTATTATATGCGTCATAAGCCAGTGTATCGAGAGGATAAAACTACGACAAAAACGCAAATAGTTTTCGACGCCTCTTCGAGCGAGCCGGGACTTATGTCTTTGAATGACCATTTAAGCGCAGGCTACAATCTTATAGCTGATCTTACAAAAACTTTGCTGAGATTTCGGTCGAATGCTATAGCGGTGATAGCAGATATAGAAAAGGCTTTCCTACAAATCTCAATAGCGGAGCAAGATCGTGACTCACATCGGTTTTTGTGGTATGAAACGGTGCCGAAAGAAAACGAGCTATTGCCAAAAATAGTCGAATATCGAATGGCGCGGGTGACATTTGGCACAACTTCGAGTCCTTTCTTGCAATCAGCGACAATACAAAAACACCTTATTGTATCTGCGCAGCAATATGGTCCCATATGCGACAAGCTGAAGAAATTGTTTTATGTTGACGATTTAATAATGAGCGTGTCCAGTCACGAAGAAGCTAAAACAACCTTCATTCAAGCAAATGAAATAATGGCAGCGGCGAAATTGAATTTGAGCAAATGGAATTCGAATGACGTTCGGCTATGAAAGTTTTTCAAAACCGAGGAAACAAAAGAAGCGAAAAGCCAAACATTTTTAGGCATCGATCGCTATGCAGGGAGCGATGAAATCAGCGTTAATGTAGCGAGTAGCAACGCGTATTTTCAAGCCTTAAGACCAACAAAGCGAAATGTCATGAAGGCTATGGCAAGAATTTATGACCCATTGGGAATGTGAGGGCCCTTTACGGTGCGAATAAAAATAGTTCTACAGAACATATGGAGAGAGAATATCGAGTGGGACCATACGCTAAGCGGAGACATATTGAGTGAATTTCAATGCTGGCAAGAAGAGCTGAATTTCCTTGCTGAATTTAAAATGCAACGAAGTCTCTCACAGAGCGAAGGAGTTAGAAACGAGCTTCACATATTCGCCGATGCCAGCCCGAAAGCCTCAACCTCAGGTTGTGTTGATGCTTGCAGTGCGCACATCGCGGATAAATGCATCCAATGTGCGTTAATTGAATTTTTGATAAATGAGGCTAAATTACTATATGTATATGTATGTACATACATACAAGTAAAATATAAATAAATTTAAGTAACACATACATAAGAAAACCTAAGTCATAAGTATTTCAATTGCATCATCCGCATCTTTCCTTTCCATGTTTACGCTTTGAGTACAAAATCACTTATGAGCCGCTCACCGTCTGTAGCAAACGACAGCGAGCATGTTGGCGCACATGTGCGCGGATATGTTCGTCGTGTGTAGCCATCGTAAGACAAATTGCAGCGAGAGGAACTATAATGTGGCGAATACTGCGGCAACACAAAGCGAACAACGAGAAATAGGCAGAATGTTCGAGGAATGACGTAGAATATTCCACCAGGGAAACGTCAAGTTGGATGAACACTGCGAACAGAGAGAAAAAGAGAATGAGCGATGAACTTCAGAACGTTCGAGAGTTGCCATGAGTGCGAGCACAGGTATATAAGAGCCACGACACAGCGGAGCAAGCTACAAGTAAAGTGAGTTGCGAATAAGCAAGCTATAAGTTTAATTGTGGTAACAAGTTTTGTAAAGCGTTGTTATTGCTTTAACAAGTATTGTAAAGTGTTTTTACTGTAGTAGCTAGTATTGTAAATTGTTTGTTGTACAATAAAGTTAATTGTACTACAATTTGGTCATCGTTAGCATTTATTTAACAATCCAGCGATACAAACCGAAGGATTTGGGAAATCCCTCAAGGTTTCGAAGATAATCGTAACAATTGGTGTCAGAAGTGGGATTGTTAAATAAATCCCAGAGGAGAAACTTCCAAAAATGGCAAACATTCTGGACTTAAAGATTGAGGAACTCAAACAGGAGTTGTAAAAGCGTAATTTGGTCACCTCCGGAAGAAAAGTGGAATTGTTATCCCGGTTGCGGGAGCCTATTGAAGCAGAAGGCATCGACGTGGACAAATACGACTTCCATGGTAAACCCGACGATACATCCGCAAAAGACGAACAGAAGGATGAGGCTGCTTGTTCGTCGAAGGATGTGCAGCAGACATCCGGGAAGGTTGAAGAACAGCAAAAGGCTCCAGGTTCACCAACAGCTATGGACATGAACACGTTATTGGCTGCAATTTCATCCCAGCTAGAAGCACAAAAAACATACTTGTCATCACAGCTGGATGAAAAGATCACGCAGCTTCAGGAGTGTTTAGTCAGAGACAATGCGCAACTCAAAGAAAGACAGGACAAAATCGAAGGAAAACAGGATAAAATCGAGGAGCGGAAAAATAAAATCGAAGTGCTTATTAAGGAAAAACAGGACAAAGTCGATGCTAAGGTGGACGAGTTGGAAGGTCGTCTTCGTGATTTGCAGTTGAATCGTCCAGCTAATTCGACGAACGCTCCCAAGGTAAAGACTCCATCCTTTGATGGCACTATTCCTTTCCAGGTCTTTAAGCTCCAGTTCGAAAAGACGGCTACAGCAAATCGTTGGAGCATGGAGGATAAATCCGCTGCGTTATTCGTCGCATTGAAAGGACCTGCAGCGGAAATCTTGCTGACTATTCCCGACTGTGAAAGGAACAATTACGATGCGTTAATGGATGCCGTGGAAAGACGTAATGGTAGCGAGCACAGGAGACAGATTTACCAGATGGAGCTGGAGAATCGCTGCCAGAAATCCAACGAGACTTTACAGGAATTCGCCTCTGAGATTGAAAGGTTGGCTCATTTGGCAATTGGAGACGCATCTGGTGAGCACCTTGAAAGGGTAAAAGTCCAGAGGTTCATCAACGGAATGCGGGACATGTATACCAAGCGAGAGACGTACGCGAATTCAAATGCAACATTTGCTGAAACGGTCTCGTATGCTCAGACACGTGAAACGGCGGCGCTCCTAAGTAGACCAGCCTACAAAGCCCATCGAGTGGAAGTGGAAACACCGTACGAGACAAATGAAATGCTGAAGAAGCTAATCCAACTGCTGGGCGAGAAAAAGCATGGATCTGGCAAATGTTTTAAATGTGGAAAGCCAGGCCACTTCGCCACAACAATTCAGCAGCACGCAAACGCAGGGCTGAGGGGGACGAATCCAACTCCAATCAGTCGTTAAACTTAAACGAGCCAGCAAGAAGGGCCGCGTGCTGGCTCCAGAAGTTGAAGGGCCCATAATCTCCGTCTCACAAATTGGCCGGAATGCGAGCAACCTCACTATTGGTGGATGTGTGAATGGGCAGGAGCGAGTGCTGACAGTGGATACTGGAGCGTCACATTCCATTATTCGACCTGATGTGACTACTTTTTATGTGAAGCCACTACCTGGAGCAAAGCTGCAGACTGCAACTGGTGAGCTAACCCAAGTGTTAGGAGAAGTACTATGCGAGGTAATAATCGACGGGTTGACTTCGTACACGAAGTTTATTGTGGCAGACATTGTGGATGAAGTCATCATCGGCGTGGATTTCCTACTTGGGCGAGGCATGAAGATTGACCTCCAGGGAATGATCCTAGCCTATGGCGACAGGAAAGTGCCACTTAGGGTTGGTTACGACAACCAGTGCTTCAGCAGACGGTTGGTCTTAGAGGAAGTGCCGAAGATTCCACCAGAAACGGAAGTGGTTAGTTGGGCAGAGGTTGACAGTGATGGAGACGAATTGGTTTCGTCAGGAGAAGGAAGTGGTTCACCGATACAGGAAAAGCGTGACGGTTCCGCCAGCTCAGTGAAAAAGAGGCAACAAGGAAGTGGTCATGGCGAGCCAGGCAGTGTTTCCGGCAGGAGGAAAGCCACTGAACCACGTTGCAATGGTGATACGCCGGTGGCCGGAAATGGAAGCGGCTGTGGAAGCAGTAGGCGCACTTTGAAGTGTCCCAAAAGAGGTGGTGGCAGTTAAGCCGGAAGCTAAGGGTGAGATTATATATGTCCGGTCAATGAAGTAAGCATCGGCGGAAGAGCGAGATACGAAACGACGGCGGAAGCTTCAGCGTAAGGATCCGGATGTAGAAAGATGTGCTAAAGGCAGTGTAGCACGAAGGCGGGAGTCTGGGTGTCATGGACAGATGATGCGGCATAGATCTAGCGAAAAGGGTGCCCACGAGAAGAGACATGGTCTGGTCACCACCAGTGGCCGGCAGAAGCACGACCATGTGAGTTGGTGCACTCCCGGAGATAAGCCGGAAGCAATGTCCAGTAACGCATTGTGGTTGTACATGTCGCAGCAGAAGAAAAGCTTTACTCTAAGAAAAGACTTGACTGGAAAGATCCGTTTAAGATTGACAAACGGCTGAAAGACGCAGTGGATCGAATCCAGTCAATGGGGAGACCGAGGACCAAGATGAAAGTGGTCCACTTGGAAAGACTTGCAGCGGTTGGAGCGGCAAGTGTGTCTGATCGGGACGATCAGACTTAGGTGGAGGGCAGTGTGGCGAATACTGCGGCAACACAAAGCGAACAACGCGAAATATTCAGAATGTTCGAGGAATGACGTAGAATGTTCCACAAAGAGAAACGTCAAGTTGGATGAACACTGCGAACAGCGAGAGAAAGAGAATGAGCGATGAACTTCAGAACGTTCGAGAGTTGCCATGAGTGCGAGCGCAGGTATATAAAAGCCACGACACAGCGGAGTTGGAGGGTTAGAAGTCAGCAAGCTACAAGTAAAGTCAGTTGCGAATAAGCAAGCTATAAGTTTAATTTTGTTAACAAGTTTTGTAAAGCGTTGTTATTGCTTTAACAACTATTGTAAAGTGTTTTTACTGTATTAGCGAGTATTGTAAATTGTTTGTTGTACAATAATGTTAATTGTACTACAATTTGGTCATCGTTAGCATTTATTTAACAATCCAGCGATACGAACCGAAAGATTTGGGAAATCCGTCAAGGTTTCGAGGATAATCGTAACAATAACAACAAATTTTGTATGTTCAAAAAATAGAGTGAGCCCATAGAAAAGTCCAAGCGTAGCGGCGAGCTTACATTACCTAAGCTGGAGCTCACTGAAGCCTTTACAGCAGCAAGACTAAAACAATTTCTAATTGATGCACTGGACTTCGAAGTGCACTCAACGACCTTGTGGACTCACTCAGCTATTGCACTCAATTGGATCAATGGACAAGGCAAGCAGATAAAGCCCTATGTAAAAGCGCAGTTAACGAGATAATTAAGATTACAAATATAAACGATTGGAGACATTGCCAAGGAAAAACAAATCCAGCTGATCTCTTAACACGAGGAGTGAAAGCTAAGGTGTTAGTCGGTTCAACCGTATGGAAACACGGACCCATCTGGCTGGGAGAGTCAAAATGGCCAGAGGAGTTCTTCGTCGACAAATTAACTAACCTGCTGTTAAATTAGAGCGGAAAATAAGCGCTCAGGATCTGGAACGGCTGCTTTAGCAAACTCAAGCGGCTCTTAAGAGTAACAGCGTACATATTACGATTCACACGAAACTTAAAAACAAACGCGGCGATTAGAAATCAGCAAAATACAAGTGGCGAAATCAGCGAGTTGTCAGCGAGCGAACTAAATTAAGCAGAATCTTATTGGATAAAATATACCCAGCAGAGCGAGTATAGGGAAGAAAATATGGCGTTGGAGCAACAGCGTTCGATACCATCGTATTCAAAAATCGGGTCATTGAACCCTGTTCTCGTTGATGACATCTTGAGGCTCAACAGCAGACTTCCGTCAAGCGATTATGGTAATTTTAGTCCAATAATTTTACCCAAAAATTCTCATTACAGCCAACTAGTTGTACGCGAGGCGCATCAAACCGTACTTCATGGTGGCATCAATTCAGTGATACGCCAAATACGAAAGAAATTTTGGATCGTGAAAGCGCGGCAGCTAATCAAAAGGACTCTGCGGCATTTCGTAATATGCAAGAGACTCAGTGGCGTAGCCAGAAGGGGCGGGGGAGGGAGGGGGTTTGGGGGATAGATCCCCCCTTCGTCAGTGAAATGAAACTTTTTATTTTTGAATTAATAACACAATACTATTTTACCCTTCCGATTTATAATTTTTTTATTTCAGAGTGATGACAAATTATCTTTTTATGAATATATAAAATTTGTTGGTCTTTGAACCGGGGTTTCGGTTCGGTTCAACGGTTCGGAAAAAAAATAACGCGCAAGTTTATGCGTCAAGTGTCAAGTGTAACAACGCGCAAGTGTCAAGTGACTGTCAAATGAGATGGGGTGACATTTGATACTGCCACATGGTAAACAAACATGGTATGTATTACCATATTTAACAAAAAGAAAAAAGGGGGTAAATTTGTCTATTGAAAATTGGATGAAACGAACCTTTAAACCTTTATTAAAAGTGGTTCGGTTTTCGTTTCGGATCAAACATTTCGGTTCGGTTAATGGTTCAGTTAGTTTATAGAAAAGGCGGTTTTCCGGTTCAAAACCGGTTCACGTCCCTGGTGTTGAGCTAGAGCGGTTATCCCTAGAAACAACCCTTTGATGTCTATTAGCCAAATAGCTTTCAATTAGTTTCACTGCATCATTGCTGAACCCGAAATATGTGTCAAGCTTTCGAATGAGGATTCTATGGCAAACAGTGTCAAAAGCTTTCGAAAAATCCAATAAGGTGAGGATTGTTGGTTGCCTTTATCGAAGGATGGTCGAACGTCCTTCATGACTTTGAGCATAGCGATTGAGCAGCGATATCCCGATTGATTTTCAGATAAAAGGTCATTTTCTATCAGGTACTTCATCATTTGATTCAGTAATACTTTTTCGAAAATCTTTGATAAAGACGGTAAAATGCTGATTGGCCGAAAGTCACAGGGTTGCGAGGAATGACCTTTTTCGCAACAGGTATAATATTAGCCACTTTCCAGGCATCAGGAAATCTAAGTGAAGCTAGCGAAAAATTTATAATATGCGTTAAGGGTAATATGATGTAAGGAAGAACGAGCCTTATAAACCTTAAGCTTATTTTGTCCTCTCCGACAGCATTTGATTTAATTGAAAGAATGCAGGGTATTAAATAAAATCTGCGGCTAAAATTATACGAAATATTCACGTTGGGCACGAAACTATCATTCTCCTCAGGTAATTTAATTGCAAAGTAATCATTCATGGCTTCAACATCGATCATACACTCAGATTTCAAATTAGATTGGACTCCAAGCTGTTTTAAATTATTCCACAGAACTTTCGGAGGAAGACTAGTATTAAGTTTGTTTTGAAAATAACACATTTTTGACTCACGTGTGATTTTAGTTGCCCGGTTCCGCATACGTTTATATGCAACCCAATTTTCTTCATTCGCGTTTTTCTTCCAGAAATGATAGCTTTTGTTTCGAGCTCTTATCGCCTCAAGTACCCTCTTAGTGAACAATGGTTGCCTGTTTATATTAACTTTAATTTTCCTAAGTGGAATATATTTATCAAAAAGATAATTGACTAAATTGGAAGAATGTTCAACTTTTTCGTTAATACGGCAAAAAAAACCAACAGTCGTTCCATGGTAGGGCTGAAGCTTCATTAGCTAGGACTTCAACATTGATTCCGTTAAAGTTTCGTGTATACAGGTACTCGGGCGAACTATTTATAATGGGTCTTAACACTAAATTATAGCTAAGAAAAATTAAATCATGATCGCTCACACCACTAAGAGAAAGTTGCTCAAAGTGTATCACGCTGTTTACGTCCGAAGGCTTAGAATGGGATCCAAAACGAGTAGGAAGCTTGCTTATAACATTTAATCCAGCACTTGATATATTATCCAAAAAAATTTTAGTACGGTCATTTTCCACAAGCAAATCTATATTCAAGTCGCCACACAAGAGTATGTGTTCATAAATTGCACTGTATTTATAAATATTTAGAAATAGGTTACTTAAATCGTATGGCTTATTACGATTATATATGCATATCACAAGGCACCGTTGGAAATTATTGTAAAATTCAACCATCAAAAACTCAACTGGATCATGATCATCTGACTTATATATTATTTTGCTCAGCAGTGTATTCTTGTAATATATCGCTATACCACCACCACGCTTACCCTGATGTCTGTCATTACGCACAACGCAAAAATCACGTAAGTTATATATTGTCATTGATGTCATTTTTAAACCACGTCTCAGTAATACATAAAAAAACAATACACACAGAATCAAAGACGTAATTCAAGTAGTCAAGCTTGGATTGATTCCAACTTCGCGCATTGAGATGGCAGACTTGAAATCCGGGGTGATAATTACTCACCAGTTTCAACAATATTTTTAGATTGAAATTGTTAGAACCACCAGATGAATTATTTAAAGCCATAAGTCATACATACAAACATGCACTTCAAATTGGCAGTGTGAAGACAAATATGAGATAGCAAGAGAAATAAGATAGGTCAGATAATAAGAGTTTAGTAAATTACAAATTGATCTTAACTTATATTCTAATCTACTATATTCTAAAATGTGGGCGTAAATAAGGGTTAAATGCATAATATGTATTCTCCCGGTAGACATAGCTAATCATTTAACTGAGGTGCTTATAAGAGAATCAACTTCAGCTCTGGTGCATACCAATTTAGGCTCTTCATTTGGCTTCAGTCGTACAAGAACCTTATCACGAATGGAGAACGCTGACGTTAATAACTTCTTTCTCTTCAGTTCAGTTGCATACGACATAACTTCTCTCAGACTTTTGGATAAGCTCTCATGCAAGTAAATCTTTCCATAGCCAGGCTCTTCAATATCAGAGAGTGCAAGCGACCTCTTTCTCGATTTACAAAAAGCAGCACTAACTTTAAAGAGCTGACTTCGATCGCGCGCAGAGTAATGTTTCCCAACAATAGGCACGTTGTTGCTGCTCTTTTGCATTTTGCTATTCACTTTTCGCAATCGAAATGCATCGCGCAGAGGTGGTGTTTTGTGTTGAACTGCACGGCAAATTCTAGTGAAAACATCAGGCAGACTCTCATTGACAGCTAGTGGGATGCCGTTAATAACTAAGTCAGTGGCGACGGCGCTGCTTTCTAGATCGTTGAGTTGATTCCGAACAGCAACAATTTCACTGCGCAAAGCCAAAACCTCAGCACACGAGTTCTCAACTGCAGCCACTCTTTGCTGTTTAGCCGCTATGGATTGCTTTAGATTTGCAGTTTCAGCAGTCAACTCATCATTCTTCTGCATTACCCTTTCTTCGGAGCTCTTCATTACTGACGACAACTCTTCAATTATGGACACTCTCTGCTCTTCAATTTTGCGCTCAACTCTGTCGACCATGGCTGTCGAGGGCACTTGCGGTGTTTTCGGGGGAGATGCGATTTTCGGTGTTGGGTTCTTGCGTGTAGCGGACATTATTGAATCCAAAAAAATAAAATGTCTAATTACAGGTGTCAGCACTGTAGCATCACACGTACACTGATACACAGGTGTAGCACCAATTATTTGGAAATTTAAACTTTGTGTTAGAGTAAAAATCGAGAAAAACTTATGAGCACCGCACAAACACGTCTTATTCACTCAGCATCTCATTTCGCGCGACAAACTTTTTAAAAACGATGTAAATCAGTACAAATTGTTAGTAATTTGTTTTTGTTATTTTATGGCCTTATAACAATTATACTCAAAATTTTTTATTGAGCTTGAGGCCGTTTTTAATGAAAAACGTATTGCGGAAAAGCAACAATAATTTGAAAAAATTGTAGAAATGCGTAGGCAACTGGCTGAGTCAGGGGGATCATCGGTTCTATCATACTGAAAGAAGCCTGATGAGGAAATGTGGTGATTTCCGAAATAGCTATTACTTCTACCATTTTTTCAAATTACTGTAGCTTTTCCACAATAAGTTTTTCATTAAAAACGGCCTCAAGCTCAATAAAAAATTTTGAATATAATTGTTAGTAATTTTTATTAGAGTTTGAGTAATTCCTTTCACTATTTGGCTTTTAGTAACTTTAACGAAAGTTTAAGTTATTTTATTTTATTAATTTTAGTGCAGTTTTTACAAATTTTTCTTGCCAAAAAATCTTTTGTTACACTGCTTTATTTTATTCTTTTGATTGTACATGCTAAATAAAAGCATGTTTAAAAACAAAATATTTTTTTTACATTATTTTATTAAATATTGGTCTCAATGTCGTACGACCAAAAAAATATTGGTAACTTAAAAAAAATGTATTTGTTAAGGTAGCGGTAGTAAATTATGCTTTTCAAAAATCATTCGGTTGAAAATTCGGAAAAAATGCGAAACAATTCTTTACAGTTAAAATTATTAAATTCTGTATTCAAAAATTCTATAAGAACCAAATGACGTAGAATTAAAATTCTGGAAAGTAAAATTCTGCATTCAAAATTATTTTGGGCCAAACTTCAGCATTTTTTACAAGCTTTTATTTAAATTCACTTGTAGAGATGTGTCTTCAAATATGCACTATGCAAGTTTTTTCGTGACTGTCCCAAATAATTATCAACCCAAAGTGCATATAAATTTATATAATAAATGAAATCTTAAAAATATACCCTTTTTTATTTATGAAAACGTAAGAAATTTTAATAAGATATTTTTATAAAAATAAAAAGAAATTCTTAAAAAATCGAGAAGATTTCCTTTAAAAATAGTAAGAAACGTTTTTAATATAATCAAGAAGCTTGTCTTATGAAAACAAACAGAGCGATCACCATAAAAAACAATACGATTTCCTTTTATATATATATTTAAAGAAGCAACCTTATAAAAATAAAAGTTTTCTTTTTGCTCTTATTAAAAAGATTTTTCCTCTGGGAATAAGAAGAATATCTTCTTAACAAAAAACCATAGATATCGCATTAGTTTTGTTCTATTTTATTAGGTGATTTTTTCTCTGTGTGCTTCCGCATGTACGTGAGCTTCTCTCCTTCAAAATGAGATATAATTTATTAAATTTGATAAAACATTAAAGGAGATATCGTTTGGTAACAAAAAATACCTTTTAGAAATAAGCATATAGATATTTAAGTAGTTGGCAACCCTCTTCAAAATTATTACTTTTGGTTAAGAGTGCATTTAATTGCGTTTCATTTGCTGAATGCGTTGCAATATTTTACTCAAGATATATGCATATATGTATTTAAGTCACTAAAATTTTAAGCAGGTGGCAATCCTAATAGTTTTTATTTTTTACCTCAACCAGTGAAGCTATCCTATTTTTTCTAAAATAATTTTTCATATAAAACGGCCTGAAGCTCAATAAGACGTGTTTAAGATGATTTATCAGGCAAAAAAAAAACATAAAATCGGTAATAAATTGAATTACTTGAATTGTATTGAATTTATTTATATCGCTGAGTTGTATAAACCAGACACTCTTTTGTGCTAATAAAATTCCCGGCATACCTACTATTAAAAAGGCTTGACTGTTTACGAAAATAAGAAAACACAATGCAAATGTTATGCTCATTTAGCTTTAATGTGAGGAATGAAATTGTTTTGATGATTTCATTATTTCCTTTAAGTTTATTGGAAGCTTTGTCAATTTGACACTTAACTCATTTGACGCTGAAAGCTTGCTTCTGTATTTATTTTTTATGTAAGCATTTGTTGAAAATGCAGACTCACATACGTAGATATTCTTGCAACCGACGAAAGTTGGCGATGTTTGCGCTTCCAACACATAGGTTAGGTTAGGTTAGGTTGGAGTGGCAGCCCCGCGCAGAGCGCGGAGCACAGGTGGGCTGGAAAATTCCGTTGTGATACCATTGGCCGAAGCCATTTGTTTCTTTCCCTTCCTTAGTAACTTAACCACCGAGTGCGTTTTATATAGCACAAAAACAAGGACGTTCGCCGAGTTCAAATCGGCTAAACAATCTAGAAAGTACTTGTTGAAGAATCGGTTGCGCGTGTTGGTCAGGGCGGGACAATGGCAGAGATAGTGTTCAACGGTCTCCACCTCTTCCTCGTCTCTGCAACTGCGACAAAAATCGTTGGTGGGGTATCCTAGCCTTTTTCCGTGTGTGCCCATCAGGCAGTGTCCGGTGATAACCCCGACTACTAATCTGAGAGACGAATTCCGTCTTTAGTCTGTGTTTGCAGGAGGTTAGAGGTATGCCCGCATTCTGAGCAGAATTGACTTCAGATATTTCCGTCCCTCTCCTTGCCAGCTCGTCGGCTAGGCAGTTGCCAGGAATGTCCCTGTGACCAGGGGCCCATACAACAGTCAAGGAGCATTTTGATGCCAGCAGGTTGAGAATCTTCCTGCATTCTATGGCTGCTTTGGACGTTGTTCCGTTAGAATTGAGATATTTGATAGCAGCCTGGCTGTCAGAATAGATAGCAATAGGCCGTCCTGGAGGGGCGGAGGTTATAACCCACCATGAGGAGTGGTATAATCTATCTGTCGTAGATTATCCGGTAGAGTTTTAAGTATTTTTGGTGTCCGAAACTGAGGTCTCTCCACGGCTGGATTGTATTTAACCTGACCGCACTGCAGCCGGTACCAAATTTTCCGCAGAGATCCACAGGTGGAAGATTTAACATTATTTCCAGAGATTTGGTAGGTGTGGTGGGCAGTGCTCAAGTGACTAGCATGGCAGCCGTCCTCTGCACCCGTTCCACCTTGGCTCTGGACAAAGTGTTGCTTAGCGCAGGCCACCATACGGTGACCCCGTAGAAAAGGATGGGTCTTATCACAGCTGTGTACATCCAGTGTACTATGTGTGGTTTTATTCCACATTTTTTGCCTATTGCCGCCTTACTGGCATAAAGGGCGGTATTAGCCTTTCTGGAGGGGTCTTCAAAGTTTCGCTTCCAGTCAAGTTTTTTGTCTAGAATAATTCCAAGGTATTTGACCTCGGTTGAGAGAGTAAGTGCCAATCCGTTTAGGGTGGGAGGTTTAAATAAGGGAGTTTTATACTTCCTTGTGAAAAGTACCATTTCCGTTTTGGTAGGGTTGACGCTAAGTCCACATTCCTTGGACCAGATGTTTACCAGACCGAGTGCGTTTTGCAATAACTCACTCAGGACCTGAAGATGTTTGCCCGTTGCCACGATTGCTATGTCATCAGCGTACGCTATGCCTTGACAACCGGTGCCCTTTAGGCTTAGAAGTAGGGTGTTCACTGTTAGATTTCAGAGCAGAGGGGAGAGAACTCTGCTGAGGGGGGCCTCTGGTCACATAATTTGTGATGGAACCATCCCCCAGTTCTGATAGAATAGTTCTTTTCACAAGAAGGATCCAAACGAAATCTACCAGACCCCGCTGCACCCCCGCCATGAGAAGGGAGTTAACAACAGACTTCGGGTAGACATTGTTGAAAGCACCCTCGATATCGAGAAAAACTCCGAGCGTGTATTCCCTTAATGCCAACCCTCCTTCCTTTGGAATATGCATGTTGGTTCGGGGAGAGGTTGTAATTTTTTATATTCCGTCGAATATATTCTTCGATGAGCCTCTCTAGAGTTTTAAGGAAGAATGCAGTGAGGCTTATAGGCCTGAAATCCTTCGGTTTCACATGTGCGGCCTTGCCTCCTTTTGGTTAGAATACAGCTTTTGCCTTTGTCCACTCATGTGGTATGTGGGTCAGGGTTAGGCAGGATGTAAAAATCTGAGAAAGCAGGGGACACAGTATGTCCTTAGCTTCCTGTTGTTGAGCGGGACAAATTCCGTCAAGGCCCGGAGATTTGTAGGGTTGGAAGGACATTACAGCCCATTCCACCCTCTCCTCACTTACGACGTCCCTAACGGTATCACCCAGAGACAAGTAGGTCCTAGGACCGGGCGAAAAGCCGGAGGTGTCGTCCGAGCAGTCCGGGAAGTGAGTGCTCATAAGGACCTCCAGCATTTCGTTACATGATGTCGTCCAGTCACCGTTAGGCTTCTGGATAGAGTTCATACTCGAAAAGGATTTCGAGAGAACTTGGCTTCAGAGTTCTCTTCTATGCTATTGCAGAAGTTTTGACAAGATTCGCGCTTCGCCCTCGTCTTGGCCTTCTTGAAAACTTTGAGTGCGTCTTTGTATGGTTGCCAAAGACCTGTTTGCTTAGCATGAATGAAAAGCCTCCTGCTGTTCTTCCCCAGTGCTGAAATCTCAGGATTCCACCACTGGGGTTTCTTTTTGCCCTTCGGGAGGGTGACTGGGCAGGAGGCTTTGAAAGCAGCATTACAGGCATTTGCCACAAAGTTCACTGCTTCATCAATTTTCGACGATGAGTCCAGCTCACCGAGAGAAACACCCTTTGTATTCGAGAGACTCGCTTCATCAGGTCTTAACGATAAGCAGGATTTATCGTGAGAAGCGTATCTGCGTAGAGAGGCCGACAGCGTATTCCTATACTTTGCCCAGTCGGTTCGCTTTCTGTTCCTGTATGCTGTTAAAGGAGCAGGATCAAAATTGAGATTGAAACTAATGTAGAGGTGGTCAGAAAAAGAGTGTTCCTTGGACATCTGCCAGTCCCTTATCCGATCGGTCAAACCGCTCGAAACAAGGGTGATGTCCAGCACTTCCCTTCTAACAGATGTCAAAAAGGTGGGATCGTTCCCACGGTTACATACAGTAAGATTGTGTAAAAGAATAAAGTCAAGTAAACACTCACCCCGGGAGTTGGTGTCGCTTGAGCCCCAGATCGTGTTATGTGAATTAGAGTCGGCCCCTATTATGACCGGGAGCTTTCTGCGATTTGTTTCCTTCACCGCTTCTTCCAGTCTATAGGGTGGAAAAGCATGGCTGTCGTGGGCCATGTAGGTTGATGCCAGCCAGATGCACGCTGTTCCAGACAGTGTCCTCGTCGCTGTATCTGGAGAGTAAAAAATGAGAATATACTTTTTTAATTAGAATGCAAGCTCTGACCCTACCTATTACTGGAGCTGTTACCACCTGGTTGGCATCAGAGTTCAGTCAGTTTCTGACGATCCAAGGTTCTTGAACTAGAATCAAGTCCTCAGCTTTATCGCTGAGGCGAAGAAGGAGAGCAGCCGAGGCTGCCTTGGAGTGGTGCAGATTAATTTGTAGGATCTGCACCATCCTCAGAATCGGTTATGTCCATTGCTTCTAGCTCCCTCCGCTCGGCGGCGGCAATGACTGTGATGTCATTGTCCTCCTCCTCCGGTTCGGATACCAGAAGCTGGTCCTCGTCCAGCGTTGCCCATCGACTGTAGACCGACCCTACGTAGGCAGATACTGAGCCCGTGTCGCTCTCGTTGGTGGATCCACAGGTTCACTCGTGGTGTTTCTTGTATACCCCGCGATGCCTGCCCCCGATGCCGACGCAGGGGCCGCAGGTCCGCTCCAGGCGTTGCCTGTTTTGTTGGCCCCTTCGTCGGGAAGAATATCTGAGGGAGCGGGTCCGCTCGAGGCGATGCCCGTTTCCCCCTCTTGCTGATCCGTTCTCTGGTGGATTTTTACTGTGATTGAGTAAAAGCCGTAGCTTATTATCCCACCACACCAACACACGCTTTAAAAAAAATTATTTTTTTTCGCAAGCCTCTTATTTTTTCCAATTGAGCTCCTCACGTGCCTTGAAGAGGTGTGGTGGTTTCATTTAGTTTTTGAATATGTCATAAAGGTATCCCAATCAGCCAAACGATATCAGTTAAATAAATACGGTTTTTAAACCTTGTGGTGGCATCTTTGTAGTCGCCAGGGAACGCTGATGGATCATACAGTGGCTGCTTGTGGCGTTTTCTGCCACTTTCTGCATACTAGACACCGCTCCTTTCGTTTTTCCAACCATTGCAGCTGCTCCATCACTGCAAATATCAACACACTGGCCCCATTTCAAACCACTTTTCTTTACAGATTTGTCGATAGCTTTAAACATTTCGTCGCCAGTGGTGTAAGTCTCAAGTACTCCGCTCATCAAAAGTTCTTCTTCGATTTGCATTGAGAATGGGTACCTGACAAACACAAGAACAACAGCAAGTCCCACTACTTTCGTCAAAGCTGCACACTAAAAATTCAAAGTTTTCAATATTTAATTTAATTGCCTTTGAAATTGCGTTGATTTGTTCTTTCATAGTGTGATTGTGAATTTACAAAATATAAGTAACATGTACATGTGCGCGAGCTGCTGCACTGGTTACGAGAACAGTCCAGCCAGCGAAAAATCCGAAAATTAATCTGACAACGGAAAGAAAAGTGGATGAAATGGGGATTTTTGTTCGTTTATCGATTCCATTTTTGGACATATTGACGATTCGTTTCCCACTAAAGTGTGCAGCAGAAACCTAGGTCTAGAAAAGTACCGACAATGGTTGTGAAAAGGATACGTTTTCGGCTGTTTTTCTGAAATTTTTCTGACGCAATTTTTCGTTGACAAAACGTACTGCTGAGCTACTCTTAAGAGCGAAATACACCACACAAGCGTCTTGACAAACCAAGCTAAATATCCATTTGCCTCAAGGCATTTGTGCTTAAGGGAAATTTGAACAAAAAATATAAGGTAAAATCGCCTCATTTGCAACAAAATTTTCACCGAGTGAGAACGTAGGAGAGAAAAATTCAAGAAAACGAAAATTTTTTACATTGTGAACCGGAAGAAAATTAAAATTCTTTGCTTGAATGAGTCATGTTTGCATGGTGTATAGCGAAATGGAGAAACTAGGTTTGGATTATGTTTGACAAACAGCTTCTCGAACAGTAGACACATGATAGTAAAATTGTTGCCATATACTCAAAATTAACTTGACTGCATAATTACGAAATTTTAATGAAAGTTTAAAAAATTTGCATGCACCACTAGTATACTCTAGCCGCTAGCGGCATCCCTGGTATACGCTCGCGGCACCCCTGGGTTCCGCGGTACCCACTTTGGGAAGGCCTGGTATATACCATACAACTCTACATACAGTGTTCATTTGTTGCATTTCGAGCTTTGTGAATTTCATAACATTATTAGTTAAACACTGTTATTTTAGGATAACAGTCTGCCTGCCCGCAGAAGGGTATAAAAGCGAGGAAATATTCTGTGAAGTCAAGCAGTCGATAGATAGTAGGCAGGGATACTTGTCGGTGGGCACAACACTACCGGCAAACGAACCGCACCTGGGAATTTTCACCACATTAGCGTATAGGTTTATATTCGGCGCAGGATTACCACTTCCGCCGACGAGTAAGGTTAGTGGAGGGATTTTCACTCCCACTGCCTTTAGAGTTCTGGATAGGAATTCCTAATTTAAGAGTGTGTTTAAGAAACGTGTAATCTGATTGAAAGTGAAGATTTGTTATTCTCGAAGAGGAGTAGGAATTTCTATTTCAGGTGCCCTGGACGGACTTAGCTCACCCCGGCACTACAAAAGTTCGTTACACTTTTCAAGATCTGTCCAAATCAATTGTCATTCCAAATTACTAAATTCGAAATTTAAATTCGTAATCAGCGATCCCAAAAACCCAAAAATACCCTTTTTTGATAAAATTAACTGATTTCTTCATTTTTGTGCTCGCCATATTGGATCCGCCATTTAGAATTTTTGAAATTTGACTTCACATTTTTAATTGGCATTTTGAACTTTTTTTAAGTCTGTCTCAGGATGAGCAAGGAGCGCAAATTTGCACTGGAGAGGCAATTGCAAAAGCTTTTTGGTCTCGGCCGAAACCGACAAACGGTTGTAGTGCCAATTAAGAAGAAGAAGAATCCCATCGAAATTGTTCATTTATAAAAACATGGTATATTAAAATTTGTTTATTTGATTTTTATTGTTTTTATTTTATAAATATTTACTTTAGTGCTACCCCTTAAAAACACTCTGGTCATCTCTTGAATTTTAATTTGGTTTGAAAACTAACGCCAGTGATTAGTAAAACTTGCAAAATAACAATTATTTTTCAACAGTAAATAAAACTTACAAGGTGAGTTTTATTTTACAAGAGACAAATAAAATTCATCGCGAAAGTTTATTTCTTGAACGCAAAATAAAACTCATTTCATAAGTATTATGTATTGAAAGAAAAAAACTCAAAAAGTACTATTTTGCGAGCGAACATAGAACTAATTAAAAAATTTCCAAAATTTGATGAAAATTATAAAAATGAAAACGTAAAGATTAAATAATGACTTTTACGATATCGCTTATAACTTTTACGGTCCCAGATACTCTCTGCCTATTACATGCGAAATCTTACATTATTACCAGGAGCTAGCCGTTGTTTAATGAAAATGGTCTTACATTTTTCTTAAAGATGGTTTATAATTTGACATGGAGATTATTTTTCTGATTTTGCATACAACTTTTAACCGACATACAAATCAATCAATTATCAATTCGTCGCAAGATTTTATTTTTTTATGAATGTTACCGCAAAACTCCGGACCACGCTAACCGATTTCTAAAATTCTTTTTGTAAAGGAAAGGTGGTACTTCAGAGGTTGTTCCAAACTAATTTGTTTCAAATGTGATCATTGGATCATGAAAAAATTGACGGTGCTCCTAAATTTTTATATGAGAATTGAAGTCGTTTTTGTTTTTTGCTTAAAAATTACTT
Organism: Rhagoletis pomonella; assembly: GCF_013731165.1. NCBI lineage: Eukaryota > Metazoa > Arthropoda > Insecta > Diptera > Tephritidae > Rhagoletis > Rhagoletis pomonella. Next base: position 106,136 of record NW_023458662.1, read on the forward strand.
GTTAGTTTAACATGATAGGATAATCTTTTCTGGGGAAAGTATGTACAACGGTGTATCATTTCATACTGCGGAAATTTGTATTACTTTTTATATTAGCCTAGGTCCCCGTATTAGTATTCTTCCTCATGTTCGTGCTCGTCTTCGCATTATCCTCGTCTTCGAATTTGTGCATAAGTTAGCTAAGACTTCTGAAACAGCTGGAAACTCTTCTAAATATAGTTAAGAAATGAACAAATCTTTTGCGTCTGATATTGTGATACCTAAAAATTGCATGTGCCTGATGAATTAAGTTAAATTTGCTTTTTTAAATACGTGAAAACGCTCCTAATTACAGTTCAGAAATAAAGCCTTTTAAAACCCATTTCATTTCATACCCATATTTTTAGTAATTGCTTTAACTTATTAAATAATTTAAGTTTACTCTTTTAAACAGGTGACAACCCTCTTTAATAATCTAAATATTCAAGCTAAGGCTATCTTGCCACCTTGGTCTCACGTCATGTTTTAATATTTCATTTAGCTTATGCTTACTTTAATTAAATTCTAATTTTAAAACAGGTGACAACGATATTCAAAATATTATAAAACCAAAACCTTGGCAATCCTGTTCAAATTATTTTTAAAACAAAACCTCGTTAAACCTTTTCGTCTGACACTTGTATTGTGATACATATTTAAATTATCTAATACTCTTAATTAAAATTGAATTTGCTTATAAAATCAGGTGGCAACCCTCCTACATGCAGTTTGGAAATAAAGTCTCTTCAAAGAAATTTTGATTTTTATTAATATTGAAGTAATTTGTTCAACTTCACCTATTGCTTATACTAAATTTACCTTTGTAACAAGGTGGCAACCCTCTGGAAGGTGGCAACCCTCTGCAAATATTTTCAATATATTTCTTTCGTCTGATATCCATATCAGGATATACATTTCAATTTTCTGCCTTTATTTAAAATGAAGTTGCTTTTTGAAACAGGTGGCAACCCTCTTACATATGATTAAGAAATAAAGCCTTTTCAAAACCATTTCGATCGATACTCATAGTGTAATAATTGATTTAACTTAAACATAATTTGAATTTAATTTTTTATCAGCTGGCAACTCTTTTTGAAATAATAAGATAACACAGCCACACAAAAAAAAAATTGTGTTCTGACCCAAAGGTCTCACTATGTGTATTTTATGTTTTTGGGGTCGCTGAATCCGAATCCGAGGTCCATTTAACCCCATCAGTTCAGGGTTTTGATATAACCCCAGAAAACCAATATGGCGGACACCTTTTGGAAAAATTCATCGGATTCGCTTGAAACTCGTTACTCGGGGGTTTTCGGGGTCGCTAATTACGAATATGATATTATTTTTTCAAAATTCAAAATGGCGGATCCAATATGGCGGACACATTTTTGTAAAATTCATCGGATTCACTTAAAAATCGTTACTCAGGGGTTTTAGGGGTCGCTGAATCCCAATTTGATGTCAGTTTTCAAAAATTCAAAAGAAGGGACAAAATTATTTTTACGGTTTGGATCAAGCATTTCCTACACTCTCATCTTGACAAATTTCCGGAAAACGTAGGACATTTCAGCGAAGAACAGGGTGAACGATTCCACCAAGACATTAAAATTGTTGAAACTCGCTATCAGGGAGCGTGGGATGTCAATATGTTGGCAGACTTTTGCTGGATGCTCAAAAGAGAATCATTTGAACAGAACAACAAGCGTGGGATGTCAATATGTTGGCAGACTTTTGCTGGATGCTCAAAAGAGAATCACTTGAACAGAACAACAAGCGTAAAAGAAATCCTTTCCACAGAACGTTTGAAGATAAAAGAACACGATATAGTTCAAAAAAAGAAAACCATTAAAATATTATCCGCTTTTGGAGCAGCATTCTTATTATTTATCAATCAGCCCTTTTTAGGGCTATACATGATGTACAAAATCCGATCGAGCAACCTCCCCGCGGTGTACATCGGGTAATGCCAATGCCGACGGTACAAGGATTTAGAAGATTGGTCTTAATTAAATGAATGTAATAATAAAGTCATTGTTTGAGGTTAGAAAAAATGTCTGATTTTAATAGAGTTAAATAGACCTCGAATTCGGGTTCAGCGAACCATAAAACCCCTGAGTAACGATTTTCAAGCGAATCCGACGAATTTTACAAAAAGTGTCCGCCATATTGGATCCGCCATTTTGAATTTTCGAAAACTGACATCAAATTCGTAATCGGTGACTCCCAAAACCCCTGAGTAACGATTTTCAAGCGAATCCGATGAATTTTACAAAAATGTGTCCGCCATATTGGATCCGCCATTTTGAGTTTTGAAAAAATAATATCATATTCGTAATTAGCGACCCCAAAAACCCCCGAGTAACGAGTTTCAAGCGAATCCGATGAATTTTCCAAAAGGTGTCCGCCATATTGGTTTTCTGGGGTTATATCAAAACCCTGAACTGATTGGGTTAAATGGACCTCGGATTCGGATTCAGCGACCCCAAAAACATAAAGCACACATAGTGAGACCTTTGGGTCAGAACACAAATTTTTTTTTGTGTGGCTGTGTAATTTGATACCTCATTTTGTAAAATCAAACGAACGGTACAGATCTGATATGACGAAAAAGTTTTCGCGTGTTACGCATTCATAAATAAAAACAGATCCACATTAACTGCAATCAACATATGCATGTTCATATGAATATATTTATATACATACGCTGCGATTAGGTTATAAATATTGCGCCATCTGTTACTTAAAAGCCCAAATACCTACACACATTCTCTCACTTCCAGCGCCTGCACGTGTTTGCAAAATGATGACGAAGTGATTTTGTATGGCAACTCATTTACCTATGCCCATATATTTATTAGAATAAAATAAACATACTTATAAGATATCAACCATTATTTCCCATATACCAAACGAAAGGAAAAAACTTGAGTTTTTTATTAAAGAATACAAAAATAGAATCATTCGAGGGTTTTCAAGTAATTTGTTAATACAAATTTTTTTTAATTTTTTTCCAAAAAATATTTGCCTTAAAATGCTCAATGTTTGTTAAATTTATATATCCAAAGAACCTATACCCCGAAAATGAAAGTTATATCTGCAAACGATAAGTTGCTAGAGCACTTTAAAGGTTCAAAATTTACCCCAAAATAAGCCAATATTTACCGTTGTTTCTACGACAGTAACGGAATTGGTTACTTACAAAAATTAATCTGTCGATAGGTTTGGAATTTTATCTTTGAAACGCCACACTTTTCTTTATAATCGCTTCATTCATCGTTCTTGTGCAATAAGCGTTTTCGTGGAGCTCTAAAAATTACAACTACAACATTTCAGCATAGCCTCAATATCGAAACCGAGCCTCTCCTTCGATGTTTGACCTGTGCCTTGATATTGTCACACGAAGAGAGGGACCTACAATTTTACGCCGGCTCCGAACGGCAATTGCATTGTTATGAGATGCTGTTTTTCATGACTGAATACACTCTGAAGTTTACCATTGTCTGCCGAGCGGCGACCGCTATTAGAAAAAAACACTTTTTTGTTTTTTTATTTTTGATGTTGGTCGGAAAAAGGGCTTGAATCAAGGCTCTGAGGAATGGTAGCGCGCACTGCTAAGCACTACAACACAGCGGCCGCCTTTGTTACTTTCCTGTAATACCCTCCTAGCAAGTGGTTAAAATCGCTTGAAATAAATTGAACTTTTTTCGGCCCATACATCGTGATATAGTCTACATATGAATATTACTTGTGGTCAGCTGATTAAGTCAAGTGACATTTTGATTAGTTCTGGCTATTTTTCCTTTGTTTATTTAATGTCCATATTTTTTTATAAAAGTCTAACTTTACAGATATACATTTGTACAAGAATTCAATGTACACTTGGTGTACCACAATAACCAATGTAAATGGCACTTCTTTTGAGGCCTATAATAAACGTTCAAAAATTTTATTCAACTTCTTCCTCATTTTTTCTAAAAAAGCTTTTCTCAATATTCCGCGCAATCTGGATGTTATTGTTGACTCGGTATTAAAAGAACTTTTTTCTATACCTCGGTCAATTGTGTGGGACTTTTCTTTGAGTTGTGCCGGATTATATCCACAGTGATATTCTTGGTTGTTACGATTAACTCCCCCCAAAGAGAAATCCTACGGCCGGCCCTGGTATGTGCATATGCATGGATGCACTATAGCAGTGGTTCCCAACCTTTTACATTTTCCTAATAGTAATAGCTCCACGGTCCATCGGTCCATGGTGAAGTAAAAAACCTAAATTTGTATCGCATCGCTCCCTCATATATACATAAAATTTACCATCAAATATTGCAAATATATACATACAACAGACTGGCGATCGGATAAGATTAATGGCCGCGCTCAGCTGGGAGAGTATGAAATATAGGAAACAATGCCTGATTTCCATTTCCTATTTAGAAAGCTATCAAATTCCATAATCAGTTGCAAATTGAGAAAGTTGCAGAAATAATATTAGGCAAACCAATTAATTTTTCTGCCATTATTTAAGTCGAAGCTGCTTTTTGAAATAGGTGTCAACCCTCCTACATATAATAATAAAGCCTTTTCAAAACCATTTCTATCGATACTCATAGAGTAATAGTTGATTTAATTTAAAAATAATTTGAATTTAATTGTTTTATCAGGTGGCAACTCTTTTTGAAAATAGAAGAAGTTATTGCACATCCAGAGGCCAAGCTCTTTAACTTGATACCTCATTCTGTAAAATCGAATGAACGGTACAGATCATTCATTTCTACATACCTAGATTACTAAAAGAAAAACAGATCCACATACATATGTACGTATGGATGTATTTACATACATACGCTGCAATTAGGTTATAGATATGGCGCCATCTGTTACTCCAAAGCCGAAATACTTACACACACGTACTTTTTGTCGCCTTCTCTCACTTCCAACGCATGCACGTGTTTGCAAAATGATGACGAAGTGATTTTGAATGAAAAATCATTTATGCCCATATATTAGAATAAAATAACCATAGGTACTTAGAAGATATCAACCAATACTTCCCGTATACCAGACGAAAGGAAAAAACTTGAATTTTTAATTAAAGAAATCAAAAACAACGGTTTTCGAGCATTTTGGTAATAAACGAAATTTGCTATTTTTTTCAACAAATTTTTGCCTTTAAATGCTCAATATTGAATTTATATAAAATTTGTACATGATAATATTTCTATTGCCCCAAGGAACTTAGTATATCCCGAAAATTAAAGTTATATCTGCAAATAATAAGTTGCTAGAGAACTTAAAGACTCAAAATTTACCCCAAACTAAGCCAATATTTACCGTTGTTTCTACGACAGAAGGCGAATGGGTTACTTACAAAAATTAATTTGTCGATAGGTCTGGAATTTTATCATTAAAATGCCACATTTTTCTTTGAAATTGCTTCAATAGTGAAGCTCTAAAAATTACAACTACAACATTTGAGCATAGCCTCCATGGCGGAATTATACCAGGTGAAGTAATTAGAGTGAGAAGAAAGATTTTGACACTGCCTTATTTGAAAAATTGCCTTTAAAATTTGGCTATAAGGCAGCCGAATGTCATAAAATATAGCTAGAAAGCTGTTTTATTACTTCACCTGTTTATTGTACCATGCATACCCTCCATATCGAAACGTAAGACGTATTCTACGTCAAAAATATAAGTATTTTAGGACGAATAGGTATTGAAAATATCAAACTTTAAATGGCTAAAAATTACGGTTGACTTTTTAGAATTTTCAAAAAAGCTCGAAATTTGTACGAGAGTTTGTTGAATTTTTTTTTAATATTGCACAAAGTCGGAAACTTTTATTGAAAGGGGTTTTGTTAAAGAATGAACTATATTTTTATAAAAAAATAACCAAAATAAAATAACAACAAAAATAATACTTTAAAACTTGGCTATAATTTTTTGAACACTGCATGTATTTCTTTTATATATACATGCACATAACAAAATTAAGAAATAAGTGCCTTTTTTCGAAGCTCATTTTTCCTTTTTTCAAGTTTTAGTGCCTTAAAAGGGTTGGCTTTCCATTACATCGGTTTTCGAATGTGTGCACAAAACTATCACGAATTTTGTCATGAAATTTGGCGGGGATGTTGAGAATCATATATATTTACGTTATTTATTACTATTTTCACTTTATTAGTAATAGTATTATTATTTATTAGTAATAGTATTATTTTTATGCAGTTTCACTAGCAAACATAAAAGGAGCCCTTAACACTTATATTTTGATAAATATACGATCTTTGCAATGTTCACGTGTATTTTGTATACATTAAATGTATTTTATTTTATTTTTTAACAATATAAAACGTGTTTAATAATTTCACTACTTTTCTTCAACAAAGTAAACAAGCAAACAAATCAAAATGGCTGTAATGGTGAATAGAAAGGTGCTACCAGATGTTCGAAAATTAAATAGGTACTCTAAAATGAAAGCATATTCAACAATCTTCATCTGTTTCATAATGATGTCGATAACATTAGGAAATAAATGAGTATGTCTGCGGCGCTTTAAAAAAATCAATGCTTCTCAATACACAGTTGAGAAAATTGTTATCACAATCTATCAATTTATATGTAAAGTTTCTGTTTTTAAGTAAGAATACAATATTAATGAAATTTTTGGGGCTGTTACATTTAAACTAAGACGTCAATGTGAGGATTGAATGAAAATTTATTTAACTTTATGTTTTTCTATGCGACCTTCTGGTTGGGAACCGATGCACTATAGGAACAATAAGAGCCAAAATCACTACAAAGTCACGAACACCATCAACCTTATTTAAAAACTGTAGCTGTTGTTAACTCCTTGTAAAATCTAGTCCATTTCAATTGGTAAAAAGTGAAAAAACAAAACGTTTCACAATTTGAAAGAAACCGGGGTGGATAAAGCGTTTGTACTGAATCAGCCTGCAGGTGTGGGATGTCGTTTTAACACACATACATACACGAATATTGGCCTCCAATTACTGGTGATGAAAGGCAGTGACTGGTGGTGGTAACAGCAAGGTTCTACTAAATTTTCTAACTGATGGGTGTTAGTTCTCCCTTATTTTCGCACCCCAACTGCGAATGAGAATTCTGCGGTGAAGTGATTTAAATGCGTCCTTAATAGGATAAAATGTTGTCTGATTTGCGGTTTCGTAAACGTTTTAATATCTGACACTGCCGCTGTTCTTTTGTTTAGCCATTTACTCCAATTCTGTAACGGAAAGAGGAATGCGATGCCTTGGGTTGATTTATGCAACGCATACACATGAGTGCAGTGTAGAAATGAGCGTTTATCTCCAAATTTTTGGGGCTCTGCACTCGTATGGCAGATGAGATAAATGATTTAAAATTTATGAAGTGCTGCCCTTACGTTCACTGTGTTGATGGTAGCAGTGAGTTAATATTGTTTGAAACACACGCGTATTAATTTTATGTGATCACGCGGCGGAAAATAGTAAAAGTGCTTCCTTCCTATTCCAATTTGTTATAATTTAATGAACAAAAGGGTGTAACAGTGTTCTTTTAATTTTTTTGGATGTGATTTTATCCAAAATGATAGTAGTGTCAATAATGATAAATTATTAAGTCGGGTCACATGTTAATATTTCTAATTAAGAGAATACACCATGGTAAAATTAATAGAATAGTGCGTAGTTATAAAAACTGTTGCTAACCACCAATGTAAGATCAATTTAATTAAATTTATTAATTTAAGTCAAACACACCACCTAATTTATTTTTATAGTGTTTGACCTTAAAACTACATATGTGACCTGGTCTACGAAAAGGGAGCTTACGTGCGAAAACTAGTTTTCTGTGAAAAAGCTGTTAAAAGTAAGCAACTCGTTTCGTCAGTTTCTCATTATCTCGTTAATTGTTATAATGTAATTGTAATTGTAATTGTATAATGTAATTGTATAATGTAATAAATTATATTTTGTCGTATTTTTACTCTTCTTTCTCTACATTTTTAGTACACTTCTAAGCAAGTTAGGATTTTCTGCTTTTCACCACGTGAAAAAGCATCTCATCTTCCATCCGAATCAACCAAAAAGTGAAAATTGATTTTTTGACACCTAAGCCCCTTTTCCGTAGACCAGGTCACATATATTAATAATCTATATCAATTATATAAATAGGCAATCATGTTTCCTTTACACCCCTTTTACGGCTAAACTGTACTTCTAAGGTATAAACAATTATATATCATTAGAAAGGTATTTTGATGCTGATGTGCAGGCAATTTTTAAAATTTCAAATTAGTTTAAAATAGAGCGAAAAAATCTATTCAAAAGTCACACCAATACCAATGCCATACATGTACATGGTTGGGGCGGAAATGCCTCCTAAATGTATGCTTTAATATTGATAGTGAATTAAAGAAACGTGCTAAGCAGCAGTTTAGGAATAAGATGTATGTATGTATGTACATGAATAGATTAGCCTCAAACAAGGATGAGATAATTTTGAGTATGGAGAAGAAGAAAGGGATAAATACAGAAATTAAAATAAAAGTAAAGAAACTTAAATATAAAGACAAAGAAGGAAGGAAAATTTAAATACCTAACCTAATAACAATGGTGGGGGTGAATATTTAAATGAAGAAAAGAATGGACATATTTAGATCAGGATAAAGGAAAGGATAAAGATGAAGAAGAAGATGAAGACCAAGACGAGGAAGAAGATGAAGATGAATATGAAGATAAGGATAAAGATAACTTATCTTAACTTAACCCCTTAATTTAACTTAACTCACCTCAACTCATCTCACCTCCGCTTAAAAACTTACTCCACCTGAGTTCGCTACACATTAATTCACCACACCTTAACTCCCCACACCTAAATCCACCACTACTTCACTCCCCACACCTAAATTCACCACACCTTAATTCACCACACCTAAATCCACCACACTTTAATTCACCACACCTTAACTCACCACACCCCAACTTTCTCACCACATCTAAACTCACCACACCTTAGTTCACCACACCTCAACTTTCTCACCACACCTTAACTCACCACACCTTAACTCAACACACCTTAATTCACCACACCTCAACTCACCACAACTAAATTCACCACACCTCTTAAGACCACCACACCTGAATTCATAACACCGTAACTCCCACACCCAATTCCACCACACTGCAACTCATCACACCCAATTTCAACACATGACATGATATCACTAAAGAAACAATGTAAATAAAAAGAGGAAGGAAAATTTAACTACCTAACCTAATAACAATGGTGGGGGTAAATACGTAAATGGAGAAAAGAATGAAGATATAGATCAAGATAAAGGAAAAAATAAATATGAAGACGAAGATGAATATGAAGATGAAGATGAAGATGAAGATGAAGATGAAGATGAAGATGAGGATGAAGATGAAGATGAAGATGAAGATGAAGATGAAGATGAAGATGAATATGAATATGAACATGAACATGAACGTGAACATGAACATGAACATGAAAATGAACATGAACATGAACATGAACATGAAAATGAACATGAACATGAACTTGAACATGAACATGAACATGAACATGAATATGAAGGCGTAGATAAACATAAACATGAACATGAATATGAAGGCGTAGATAAACATAAACATAAACATAAACATTAAAAGCGATAGAGACAAAGATAGAGAGGAAGAAAGTGATAGGGATAAAAAGGAAATACAACTGAAGAATGTGCGATGTTATATTGTGATGTGTTATGCTACATATGTCAGGTTATTGAATCTAATGCTATTCTATGTTATGTTATGCTAAGTACTAAGCTAAACTCCCCTCCACTTAACCCATTCCAACAAATTTTATTTCAGCTCAACTCAACTCACATAAACTATCCTTAATTTTAGCGGTTGAATTTCAACCGCTGGGCGAACACTAGTACATATATAATACGCGAAGGCATTTTTTATTCCGCATAAAATATCTGCACCGTTAGTTCGATTTTCAAAAATGGGGTGTCAAATTAAAGCGCTTGGGCTGCAGATGTGCAAACTGATTTTATGTTTTTCAAAAAGAGTTGCCACCCGTTGAACAATTAAAATCAAATTTTTCTATAATCAATACCATCAGATCCGTACTGTTCGTTCGAGTTTCAAAAGTATGGTGTAAAATTAAAGGGCTCGGGCTGTAGATGTGCAATAAAGATTTATTTTTTTGAAAAGAGTTGCCACCTTTTAAAAACTTATCTATATTCAAATTATTTAAAATAAATGTATTAGTTATTCAAATGGGTATTGATCGAAATATTTTTGAAAAGCTTTGTTTTTTAACTTAACTATAGGAGGGTTGCCGCCTGTTTAAAAAACAAATTCAATTTGAATTAAAGGAAATAGGTAAGAGAAGTATGTATGTATAACCATATGGGTGCCAAACGAAATGGTTTTAAGAAGGTAATGGTTTGATAATATTTTGAATAAGGTTGCCACCTGCTTGAAAAGTCGAATTTAGTTAACTTATACACAAATTATATGAAACAAAAAAATATGAATGTCAAACGAAAGTGTGTTAAGAAATCTTTATTTGCAACGCCAAGACTATTTTTGAGGTGATGGAAAAGGGTTGCCACCTGTTTAAATAGTTAAATTCAAAGTATTTAATAAGTTAAATGAATTATTAAAATTTGGGTATCTATCTAAGGGAGTTTCAAAAATCTTTATTTCTGAACTACATATATTTTTACATGTTTAAAAAATCAAACGAATTTAGTTCACGTTTACACAAGTTTTATGAAATATTTAGATATGGGTGTGGGTCGAAAGAAATTTATGAAGGCTTTAGTTTGAAAATATCTTTAACTAGCAGACCCGGCGAACTTCGTCTCGCCCAAAATTAGATTTTTAATTAAAACATTTTGGTCAAACATTTTCTCCAACAATCCATATTCACGATTTGTACTGGCACATTCATCCGCTAAGACTATGGTTTGGTGGTCGTTTGCCGCCTTAAATAACCGAACGAAAGTGTTATGTCCATGAGAAGTTCCCTGGTGGCAACAATGACCCGGATCAATAGTGGATATGCCCTATAAACTTTATTTTATAGTTGGTGGCAATATCAAAATGGGTGGGTCATTGTTAACAGAAATCCAATGCGCATTCATACATAAATAATAAGGATTCAAAATTTAAATAAAAATACACTTTTAGAACAAAAACATGCAATATGCAAATATAATACTTGACATAAAACATAAGTTTCATAAAGCGCACGCAATCCTTTCATCGAAAGGGGTCAAAATCCAATTCATACTATATTATCAGGAATTATTATTTATTTTCTATATACATATTCTATTTTTTCTTATACATACGTCAATACCAAGTTCCACTACTCTACAACAAACACTTCTAGAGATACATATACAGTATGAAAAATTCGGTTTGAAAGGGAGGTGCCACGCCCCCTATGTTTGTATGGGAGGTTCCAAGCCCCTTTTATGTATCAAGATTTTTGTTAGCCGATAACCATCCTTTGAACGTCTGCAGCAGGTGGCCGAAATTTCAAAAAAATCGGTTTCGCCGTTCTAGAGCTTTTAATATTGCGCTCACTCACGTACAAAAAAAACATAGCAGCAGGGTTTTTATGCGTAATTATATACATACATATATATGTACATAATTATGCATATACAAATGTTAGTGCTAACAGCAATGTTAGTTGCTCCTTGTGGCAACATAAACGACTCTACATACATAATTGCCTACACCCTGCAAAAAATGGGACTAATCCGGGATGGCTCCATTAAATCGTTAATAGTACCCGTTAGAGATGAGTTGGGGACTAAATGATCTCCAATTATACCCATAAGGGATGAGTCGAGACTTATTGACCTCCATTATTACCCGTATGAGACTAGTTGCGACTAATTAATGCCCAAATCGTACCCGATTGAGAGTAATCTCGGAATACTCTCTTTAGAGATTAGTCGCACATACATATGCATTTGTTTTTTAAATAAGAATAAACATTAACGTTAACATTAGCACGTATATGTTTACATAACCCTTGCTTTGCGCTGTATTCCGTACGAATTAACAACCGAGGGCTCTCTCATTTGTGATTTGCAGGTTCGCAGCGCTGTTATGTAGGCATGTATGTTCGATTCTATAGGATTTTTAAAGTCCTGCAGTTCCAATTTTTAGGAACTATTTAAACTTTTTTTTGCCTAAGACAATGAGAAGTCCATCCAGAACCTATATCCAAAATTTCAAAAAAATCGGTACAGCCAATCTCGAGCTTTGCGAACAAATAAAAACGGCTATCAAAATATATATTAGTATAGATTAGGCTGGCCATCTTTTCGAAAAAAAAACATATCGATCTAAAAGTATAGGTATATGCAAATATGTGTATTATACGAGAAGGTATTTTGTGTGATAGTCGTTCCATTTTCAGCGTTCTTTTGAATTTCAAAAATAAGAGGTCAAATTAAAGACCATAACCTGTAATGAGCGATATAGAGTTATTTTTTTTACTTAAGATCTTTTTTATCGGTTAATGGTGATTTGAAATTTGATGAAATCAAAAACCTGCACTATGCATCTGCACTCTCTTCATTAAAAAACGGCTACACGGTTTTGGATGAAATATGGCACTTTGATCGCTTATAACTGTGACTAATATTTGGAATATTTTTTAGGTTTTTGTAGTTCAATTTTGGGCGTTTTAACGCCATGTGGGTTCACTAGTTAGCAATTAATAATAGAAGTGTTAAAAGAAGTATGCGAGAATAGAGATAAAAGTAAGGGTAAGACCCTTTTAAATGAATTTATTAATCCAAGTCAAACACACAGCCATAATTTATTTTTATAGTGTTTGACCTTAAAACTATATGTGACACGTAAAGTTAAAAGGGACCCACGCACAGTGCTGCGCTTCCATATAAAATGTGGGCAAAAATAGAATTATGGACGGATTTAAATGAAAATTCGCTTCTTAGTAAAATTGTGCACGCTAAATTCAAAAATGAAATTTGTTTTTCGATGACTTTCATACTTTCACTGTAAATGCAGTTGAAGTTGAAAATTTGGGTTCTTATGGCTTTCACATAGGTATGTACATATAGTTCGTTCTATTTTCAAAAGTGAGGTGTCAAATGACAAGGCTTGGCCTGTTTTTTTATTTTTGAAAAGGGTTGCCACCTGTTACAAATTTTATTAAAGTTATTTAATAAGTCAAATGAATTAGATATTACAATATGGGTATCAATTGAACTATATTTGAAAACACTTTACTTCTAAATGACACGTTGAAGGGTTGCCACATGTTTAATTTATCAAATTCACTTTAATTAAGGGAATAAGGTAATTGAAATATGTATATCGATATGAGTATCAGAAAAATTAAAAAATTTGACATATTTAGAAAGAAATAAGTGAAGAGTAAAAACATTCCTGAGTGAATTTAAGAGTCCAGTAATGTAAAAGGAATGTAATCAGAACAAATCACTGATTGATAATGTATGTATGTATTTGTAATGAAATAACAAATACGATGGCGTAAACCTATGGTTTGACGTAATTATTATTTTAGTTTAACTAAATTCGACTTTACAAACAGGTGGCAACCCTATTCGTAATATTTTTAAGCTAAAACCTTCTTAAACCTCTTTCGTCTGACTTCCTTATGGTGATACCTATCTATTTCAATTACCTCATTGCATTAATTCAAGTGGAATTTGATTTTTTTAAACAGGTGGCAACTCGCTGCATGTAGTTAATACACATTTCGATTGTACCCATCTCTTAATAATTCATTTAACTTATAAAAAAATTTGCATCTAACACAGGCCAAGCATTTTAATTTGACACTTAATTTTTGAAAATGGAGCGAATCGTGCAGATCTCAAGGCACTGACAAAAAATGAAAAAATAATTTTATGCAAAGTGAAAAAAATGAGCCGGTTTTTATTTCTTCTTTTGAAAGCTAAAAGCCCGTACTATTTAATAAAACAATAAAAAATAGCCTATTTTTAATATATTTTTTATTTATTCCATTAAAATTTAACATTTTTTGAAATTTTGTTCAAAAAAATTGTTTTTCTGGAATACCCCTGTTTGATTTAATTCCAAAATTTTAATTCCTGTTATTCTCTACTATCTATATGCAAACAAGAAACGTCAAACCAACATTTTATTTCAAAGAATATATTTTTGAAATTTTTTTCTGTGAAGAGCTTACGCACGGCTATGCTCTTATTAAAATTCTTAGTATAAAATTTGTCTAATTTAGTGGCTTCCTGGCCGCATATAATTAATTTTTTAGGTAAATATCTGTTTAATTCTTTTTAGTGGATAAATTGTATTTACAAAAATACCAAACAAGTTCACATTGCAGATAGCGATTTTTTCGATTTTTTCCCACTTACAGCCAGTTTCACCAAATTCATTTAAGTGAAAATTACTTTAATTTTTGAATTTTTGGATTCACCAATCAATTTTAATTTTGATTTAAGTGACCTATGCTCTTCACTTAAGTAAAAATTAAATCAGAATAACTACCCTCAGAGGTGTCACACGTTTAATCACCTGATCATTGTGTATCTGCTGCTTACTTGTATACCAGCCCTGCTTTTACAACACAGCGTGCCAAAGCTTTCAAAAGCTCTCAGTACAAATGAAAGCTTTCGCTGGTTTTACAACCACTTTTTACTCACTTAAATAAACAGTAGGACCATAGGTCCTTTTTAACTTTACGTGCCACATATTAATAATTAGCAATTAATAATAGAAGTGTTAAAAAAGAAGTCGAGAATAGAGACAAAAGTAAGGGTACTAAAAAATAGGGGGGAAAAAATAGGGATAAAAGGGTAGAGGTAAAAGTAAGGTAGAGATAAAATTAAGGTAGGCATTAAGTAAGGTTATTATAAACGTAATAGTCGAGTTAGTCGATGTGGGCACTGAACGGCTCATTTATGCTTCTAATTTTTAAGGGTAAAGCGTTCCTTAAGCGGACATAGAACACAAAGTATTGGCGTTCAGTCACCAAACACCTAAATTTCATTGTAATTAAGACGGAAAGATTTGGAAACCTGAAGTCGCGATATCGGGGCTCCTAAGTAGTAGCGATCTTATTAAGTAGCACTAAACATTTACATCCAAATTCTTAAAAAATTAGAAGACTTTAACTGCTTTATGAATCGAAAATTTGTATGAAAATGTCACTTTATAGAGCTCTTTAATTCCTTTTTATTTTTTTATGAGATAGGCCATTAAAATTTAGCAAATCTTCAAAAGATGAAGATACAATTTTCTTCGCAGACACAAAAATGTGGTCAAAACGTTTTTTACAGTGGACCTAGGCAGTCTGCACACGGGTCGTGTGGTTTTAGACGCGTATTATATGCTACATACGAAAGTTGTACGCTTTGATGCCGCGCACGTGCATTTAACAGCCTTACTGTTGAAACACAATACCGACGAACGGCGAATGTTCGCACAGTAGTGCGACGACGGCGGCAGCTTCCGTCCCAAAAATTTCGCTCAGTAAAGCACAACTACGGCGATAATTCAGCTGCTTATGACATGGTACAATTAAATTTTTTACGAACAACAATATTATTAATTTTTAACAAAAACTAATACAGTATTTTTCAATTTCGATTTAAAAATTTGAGAATATTTAGCATATGGCCACAATGGATCGTATTTTGCCGCTGTCGCCAGCGACGATAATAGAAATAAGTCTATCGTTGCGAACAGTCGTCGGACGAACGTCGACGTTTTCTTTGGTTGTGTGCGTTATCATATACAACAGTGTGTTTTAATTTTTACAGCGAACATTCGCAGCGAAAAGTTCGCTTTTCGTCGGCATTGTGTTTCAGCGGTTATTCTGTATAACGAACGATTCGTCTGCAAAAGACAACGGGTCAGATTGCGATTTTATTACTCTAACGGCCGCCTTCAGCTTGCTTTTTATTGATTACGTTGCAATCGTCCCGGATGCGTTTAAACCGGCTAGAATGATGCCGCCGGACTAATTTTCGTGTTGACTATCGTTCGTGATACATAATAATACGGCTTTCCCACGGCACCCCGCACATTGGGACGTCCCAATATAAACTGCGGCCAAAAGTAGTAACCATACTAGAAATTCGCTGAAATTTCGTATATGCGCTTAGTAATGAAAAAATGTGGAAAATGGTAAAATTCAACGCGCTACCTCGCCCACAGCTCTTCTGGGCGGAAATCGTAAAGGTTACCCGATTTTGATGAAATTCAGAGCATATGCTGGTTTTAACGAGAAAAGCATATATCTAAAAAATCGTCAAAATCGGATTACATTATCGTCCAGTAATTCTAGAAAAACAGGGGCAAATTTATAAATTAATCTTTTTTGATGAAATTCGGTGTGCCCTGCTCGTTTAAGCCAGAATTTTCCCACTTGGAAGATAATAAGGAATTTCTTATTACGGCGCCCACCTTCTACAAAACGTTTTTGGCTCCAAGTACTAAAGTTTATGAATTTTGGTGAAAATGAATATTTCATATTTCTTCATATCTCGTCCAGAGAAGCATCCATTTCTGGCTGAATTTCGAATGTGATTAATAGTTGGCGAGTCATTAATATCTTCATCTTCTTAAATTTCCATTTTATATTGCATATTATTTATTTTATGTACACACCAGAGTCTTTCCCTTCAGCTGTACACATGGGCGTAGCCAAAACGAAATTTAGGGGGGCCTATACAAAAAAAAAAAATTCAAAACCAATAACTTACTTACTAAATGTTTATTACAGCTTAAAATTATTGTAACCAATAGAGCTAAATATGTTGTACAAAAACACATAAACAGAAGATCACAAAAGTTGTTATAAAACTATTCGTCGACTTAAATAGTTAATTTTTTACTGCGCATGTTTATTTTACGAGGAGGAAGCATCGAAAGCCTGACCCCTAGCGTCATGTACCGTTCCCCTCCTGGTAGCACCGTCAAGGATTTCGTCGGGATTATAACACTGTGACTGCAAAAGTTATAGATCTACTGAAGCACAAAAAATATGCATACTTAGAATTTTGAATACCCCCTAAAATCTATACTTAAGGTCTAAGAACACGCTTTTCATAGGTTGAGCCTTATAATAGCTCGTAACTTAATTTCTGTTTATCTGGTGAAAAATATGTACAGTGTGTACACGGCAACCGCAACCCTCTATACGTGCAATTCCTTTATTAATTCAAGTCTCTAAAGCAAAAGATTGTCACCTTTATAAATGCAACTTCAAAACAATTAGCCTCAGTACCTACATCATTATTTGTTTATGCGTTCCACACACATAAAATTTTAATTTTAAATTAAATTTCTTTAATTTACCAGTTTTCTGGAAAAACTAAAAAGTGGTATTTCCGTTTAAGTGATGCGTGATGAGTTTAAAATAAACAAATCAACTGTTATCAGAATTAGCCAAAATTATAACAAAAATAAAGACTAATAAATATAGAAGCCGGACTTGGGAAACGGATTTACACAAATGTGAAATGCGAAATTGTGAAAGCTAAAGTCCACAAATTACATTAAAATAACCAACTGAATCTTTTGCCTTACAAGACATACATTGCATATTTGGCTCTACAACCGTCTACGCGATTTTGGCCGAGTCCAAAACAGTCGTTTCTCTTCTGTGCAAACTGACGCCTATTTGGAAATGCCAAGTGAAACCAAGTCCTCCTCCACTTGGTCCTTCCATCGCAGTGGGCCTTCCTCCTCCACCATCGCGAACCGCGTTAAATACTTTTAAAGCTGGAGCATCTCTGTCCATTCGTACGACATGACCAAGCCATTGTATTTTGATTCGCTGCATGATGTCCATGTCATTGTAAAGCTCATACAGCTCACGTTTCATTGTCTGCGATACTTGCGGTCGCCAATGTGTAAAGACCCATAAATCCTTCGCAGAATTTTTCTCTCGAAATGTCCAGGAGCCGCCTAATCAGATGTTTTCATTGTCCATGCGTCCGCACTATAAACCAGCACAGGCATGATGACTGACTTATAGTGTAAAATTTTTGTACGGCTAGAGGACTTTACTTCTAAATTACCTACACAGTCCGAAGTAGCATTGAATTTCGCTGCTGACATTATTATCGGTGTTAATGCTGGTTCCAAAGCAAGGGATATTCTCTGCTTTCTCGAAATTATAACTGTCAACAGGGACGTGAGTGCCAAGGTGCGAATGTACTGACTGTTTGTGTGATGACACGAGATACTTCGTTTTGTCCTCGGTCACTACCAGACCCATTCGCTTTGCTTCCTTGTCCAACTTGGAAAAGGCAGAACAAACTTCGCGGTTTTTCTTACCGATAATGTCAGTGTCATCGGCATAAGCTACCAATTGTACGCTCTTGTAGTAAATTGTTCCTGAGCGGTTCAGTTCTGCAGCTCTTATTATCTTCCCCAACATCAGATTAAAGAATTCACTTGAAAGGAAGTCAACTTGTCTGAAACCCCGTTTGGTGGCGAACGGGTCGGAGAGGTCTTTCCCAATTCTGGCAGAGCTGGTGGTATTGCTCACCGTCATTTTACACAGCCGTATTAGTTTTGAGGGGATGCAAAATTCAGACATAGCGGCGTGTAGGCAACTCCTTTTAGTGCTGTCGAAAGCGGCTTTGAAATCGATGAATAGATAGTGTGTGTCGATACTATTCTCACGAGTCTTTTCCAAGATTTGGCGTATTGTGATTACCTGATCTATGGTGGATTTGCCAGGCCTAAATCCACACTGATAAGGTCCAATCAGTTCATTGACGGTGGTATTCAGTCTTTCACACAATACATTCGATAAGACCTTGCAACCTATGCTTAGAAGGCTGATCCCGCGGTAGTTGGAACGTATGGCGGGCCGCCTTTCTTGTGGATTGGGCAGAGCGCACTTCAATTCCAGTCGTCAGGCATGCACCTTATTAGCTCGTTTTCTCCACTTCTTTCAGTGCTTCTGCCATTCAAAAGGGTCGAAAGTGTTTCCTCGATTATTTGAGTACATTCTGGATATCGGTCACTAGGCCGCCATGGTTGTTCCTACAGGAGTCTTGAGCATTCAAGCATTTTTCTCTGCAGCTTCTTGACACTCCTCATCGTACCAGTAATGAGCGGGAAATGTAGTTCCACTGCTCGCGTATGTCGGTTTGTTGAAGAGTGCTCTCTCACAGCAGGTGTGAGAGTCGAGCGGCGAATCCATTGCCCGTTTGTTTTGATTGCAGCTTTTCGACGTTCAACTTTCCTTGCATTGTTGCATTTTTGCTGCACCGAGGTGGGGTCGTATATTGGCTGCATCAATATAGGAGCGCGAGTCGATATTTGGCCCTCGGAGTGTACGTATGTATATCTAAAACACTGGAAGCATGCCTTCCGTCTATCACAACATGCTCGATTTGGTTTCCCATTTTTCAATCTGGAGACACCCATGTAGCTTGATGGATCCTTTTATGCTAGAAAGATCCCTTCCTTGCCCACCTTGGCATTTTATTCGTGTCGGGGGCAGCGCTAATATGTACGCTCTAAGATAAGATATCCTTGGATGCCTCGTCCTTCTCTTCCATCGGGGCATTAACACATATCAGCGAGATGTGGATGCGGATTGTGGCTAGACGTGCGTCCACTAGAGTGAACGCTGGTCTCTCTCCCACCACAAATCCAACACCGACTTGCGTCACTTTACGTAGCCACTGTATTAGACATCGTAAGGCTCCACGCATACCTTCCTCGCCCCGTCCTTCGCATTTCATAGATGGCAGTGACGTCAGCCTTTATTTTCCCTAGGACATCAACCAGCAGGGCAGAGGCACTTTCCCGATTAAGGGTTCGGATATTCCAGGTACATACCCTCAAATCATAGTCCTTCCTATGTTTGCCGTGATCGTCATCAAGAGAAGGGGGTATCATCCGAGGCATGTGTTTTTTTTTTATTGGGCAAGGTTTTAACGTGGCGGGACCCAAACCCAGCGCACGCGGTGTGTTACTCCCTCCTACTTTAGCTCGCTCCCAAACTAGTGCTCGGTCGCTACCCAGAGGATTCATGGATATCATTATACGGACGTAGTGAGCTGCGAATTGAACCGTAAGCACACGAATTTCTTATGGGCACTTCCAGGTGAATGGCAGTGAAGAGCTTTTCAGTACTGGGAAATATAAAAAACATAGGCGAATATCTCAATTAAACCCTGATGTATTTTTTAAATTCATAGCTCTACTTACCTGTATAGTAAACGAAGTAGCCGGACCAGACGTTATTCAAAATACAAAATGTAAAAAAATTAACTTTTCTGTATACTCTATAATATTCCTCCGCAATTTTGTAAGGTAAACTAACAATAGCTGATTTACAGCGAAATATCTTCTCTTAAATTATGTACATATGGATGTATAAATATGAGGACATATTGAACATTTTGAGTATGCAGATTTTTTATGCTGGTATATTCATTTATGCTAAATATATTTCTTGATTTTGTTTTGTCACACCGTGTTATAAATAAAAAATTTATTAAGGGCCGTTAACTCATCTATTTTAAAGTATAGTTAAATCATTGGTTAAATTTAACTACAGAAAATTCTGTGTAATTTTTCTGTAGTAAAGTTTAACCACAGAATAAACAGTATACAGAAGACGCATGTCGACTATCGAAGCAATTTGAGCTTATAGTACGAGCGGTGAGGCAAGCAAAGGTATCACAAGCGGCGCTTCCTCCGTTACTTTAAAGGTACGAACGCACTAGGCGACGCGACACGACACTACACAGCGCGGCAAAATATTCTTTGCATGTATTCTTATGGAGCATACAGCACTACGCTGCAGCGGAGCTACGCGACGCAACGCTGCGCGGCAAAGTTGACCAACAGTGTTGCTAGAAGTTTTTGGATGAACCGGCTAAATTGGCAAATAAAACCGGCTAAAATGTTTCAACTAAATTTCACTTGTTTTATTTAAATAAATCACGAGTAAAAAGACTATTTCTTGGAGAGAAGTTACAAATTCGAGCCGGAAAAAATTTTGCCAGTAAGAATTTACAATTAGGAAAAAGATGATGATTGTGGCACATTGTTGGATTTTTTGTCGACGATAATTTGAATAAACAAGTTCGTTAAATTTAAAAATTTACAAACTGGAGCGATTTTAAAATGAAAAATGTAAGTTAATACTTGTTTACTTAATTAATTTAGTTAATTCCAATGATTTGAAAGGTACCCAGAAAAACAATTTATTACTATTACTATCTGATATTTTGAGTGATAATTCTCGCTGGATTTTCGACGAACAAACCTATTATCTTCCCTACAAGGCCTTTTCAGACTGACCGATTCTCAATACACTCAAATATAAACCAATACACATAAAAAACGCTGTAAAAATTTGCCTTCAATCTTCAATCTTTTTAGATTCGGGCTTTAAAAATCCAATTTTTTTATTAAATGATCCTTAATACATAATATAATAACATTCAATTTAATATTTTTCCAAAATGCGATTCTAAAGTGATTTTTGGAATGATGCCATATGGCATCATTTGTACTAACTGGTGTAAAAAATATGCAAAGAATTTTTAATATGGTATTTTATTTTATTCAAATCAAATTAAATGACACCACAAAAATTTAATGAAATAAGTTGGAACATGCATAGATTTAATAATGCATTTAAAAAATTTACCAGTTGCAATTTCCCAGTACAAATCTATCGTTATTTGCTGGTGCGGATTTCAGCTCCTTCAAATATTATTGATGCCATATGGCATCATACACATTTAAAAATATACCACGCGTTTATTAGCACTTTTTTTAAATTAAACTACAAGTTCTAGCAATATTTGACACTATTTTGGAGACTATAGCATATTTATTTGTTTTTAATTTATTGGGTTATTTGGTAAAATATAGTATTTTAATGTAGACCTTTCTAAGCAGAAGAAAATCAATATTTTAGTAAAGTTTTAAAATTGAAATTTTTCATCTACTAAGGATAAAAATAACAATACCGTATTAAAATATAGTTAATAAAACTTCCCATTACAGCGTTGCATATAAAAATATAATTTCAGATAAGCTCAATTAAATCGGTGAGTATTCAAAAAAGCATGACGCCATATGGCATCAAAATAGCGAAAGGGTTAAGGGTAACATCAACCGAGGCCATAAATATGTTGACAAGGGATGCAAAATCACAGTTACACAAAAGAACTGGTCAGATTTTTCAGAAATTCCTTCAATTCTGATGTAAAATATGATGCTAAAAGACTGAAGATCTCCCATCTAGATGACCGGTCATATGGCCGGAAGATGTCTCGTAGAATTCCCAGCGAGTTTTGCTTTACATAAAAATTTGTGCTCTTTTATTTTCATTTTGACTCACTTCAGTGTTGGTTCCTTTAATTCAAGTTGGCATTCGGTTTTTGGAATTTGAAAAACGTTTGCTTAAAAAATACATATTTATGTGTACATAGTGCTTGAAAATATCAATTTTTCCATTACCTTAAACCTTTGGGAGTGGGCAAAAATTATGTTTTTTAATTTTGGCAGAATTGAATATGCGCTATCTGGGAAGACAATATCTACATGTAACATTTAATCTGTTTGTTGGCACTATATCCAAACACAAACGCATCTTAAGTATCTTAACAGTAAAAAAATTTCTTATTTTCTAAGGTTGCGAATAAAACTTCACACTTAAAATTAAGACATTTATAACAAACAGTTTATAAAGAAAATCCCTTCTTCGTTTAAAATAAAAATAAGCGAAATCGGCCCAATTTCATACAATCCTGCCTGACATGAAAATTTTCTCCACGATAAGGCTAGTAGCCATTTCTGACAGATTTTGGATCGCTTAGTCAAAAATGGATACTACATATTTGAAATTTAAGAAAACAAGGCAAATAGCAAAGTCGGCTAAAAACGGCTAATTTTTTTCTGCAAAACGGCTAACAAATCGACTGCCGGCTAAATCGAAATTTCTCCGGCTGTTTGCTATCGCAACCGGCTAAATCTAGCCGGAAAACGGCTAAAATGGCAACACTGTTGACCAACTAGGCAAAAATGTCGCGCCGCGTGGTGTCGCGCAGTTCCGGTGCCGCATAGTGCGGTATACCTAGCGGAACGACATAACATTTCGTAATATATTTTTAACTTGAAGTAATTGGATTTCCAATTGTGAGTGAATATTCACATGCATTTCATTCAAGAAGAAAATTGTATGTAAAGAAACATAATATTTGAGAAGAATTCGCCAAGGAAAATAAAAATAAAATGCATTAACATTACATCAGCGTCACTGGCATCCATCTTGTTTGAAGGTTTTACACAAATAAATTAAAAAATTTTCAGCGAAGTGTCGCGCCGCTGCAGTTTCAGTGCGATATACCAAAAAGTCTCGCACCGTGTCGCGTTGTGCCGCTGCAGTGTCGCGTCGCTTAGTGCGGTCTTACCTTTACAGTATTTTCACTCGGCTGACGCTGTTAATTCCATCGTCGATATGACGACAAGATGTTAAGTAACTTCGTTTTCCATCACGATCAGCGTTGCCGTTTTGATACAGTTTTATCATTTTTGATACTTTTTTTTTCAATTGTAAGATTTGATACTTTTTTGTTCACTAATGCCTCATTTTGATACTTTCGGCTGGCAGCAATAAATTTTTGAAAACTATGAATAATATTACTAGTCTAAAGGAAAATATTTTTTTTCTTGCTATTTAAAGCTTCAAAATTTATATATAGATAGTTGATTGGTAGCTCTTATAAGGGAACGCAACTCGGAATTTCTTCGCATATGCCGCTGTTATAGGGCCCGTAAACCACACAAAAACATTGCTTGCGTCGGTCGTTTGAGTGGTGTATGGGGTTGTTTCTACTAAATTGCACAGTTATTCCGCTAAAATCAAAATTATTGTGATATTTTGTTCATGCTTGTGTTATTGTTCAATAATTTGTGTTGCGTATGGCGACAACTGCGAAATTTTTAGTCTCGTTTTGATTTTGGTGTCGTGCTGTAAAATATGGATAAGAGCATAACATTTTCTTTTTATATTTTTTTTCGCGTTTTAAAGCTGAAACTATCAAAATATACAACGCACATTCATATTTCTTGCACATATTTACTTGAGCAACGTTTCTCCAAAATAAGGTTTGCGCAATTTTATTCTGTAGTAATTTCCTCAATATTGATTTGTACAAGTCTCGGGTTGAGCAATGTTTTTGTGTGGTTAAGGGCCCTATAAGTTTGTTTTTCGTTATGCAAATAAGCATACAGGTTCTCTGTTTTTTTTAACGAAAGTAATATAATTTTTTTTTATAACTATGGATTTAACTTTAAGATTATATTTATTATTTGTTTTTTGGATAAAGTTTAACAAATAACAGTTTTGTTTGCTTTTGATACTTTTTCTGCTTGGCAACTGATACTTTGTGTGTGGCGAGATGTTAACTTCATGTTATTCATAGTGGACGTGATGTTACCTCCTCTGCTCTGTTCCGGGTCGCCATGTTATTCATTGTGGACGTGATGTTAACTTCTCTGCTCTGGTCCGGGCTAGGCCCCCTGCCCCTACCTGGCTATGCCCATGGCTGTACAATAAAAAATTCAATACATCTTACAGGAGGTGCGTCTATAAAAGGAAAAATAGAAGCTGCACTCGCAGTTCCTCGTAGCTGGAACTATTTGAGATATGACATGCATATTTAGTATTTACTTTTCCTAAGTATAATTAAGCTCGCTTTCCAGGTTCTTTTTGAATATCCTTTTTTAAATTAAGCACTCGAAAAATTTTATACTCACAAAATTATGTAGAATTTCAAAGCAAACTATTTTATACATTTCAAAAGATTTATAAAAATGTAAAGCATTGCTTGACCACAGATATATTCAAAAACTGCTCATCAATCAGATTGGCTTTTTATATATGCGCACAAGTGGAAAAATTACATCATCACAAATCAAAACTTCCTTTTTTTCTGAGTACGAAAAGTTGAGTTTAGATTTCGGTACCCTATACTTCCTTTTCGGTATCCGATACCGATTATTTACATTAAACCCTCGCCATTATAAGCATTTCAGGTTTAGAAAAAACTTACATTACAAATTTATATGATATCGCCTAAAACACTTGAACTTTTCGCCACAGAAAAATATTATTTTATCAGTTTTAACCTCAGTCGATCCAAGGTTCAAGAAAAATGTTTTGACGGATGAAGAAGCTTTTCAGGGGGGAGATCTAACCAGTTAGCGACAAGTTTCGGATCGATATCGTACTTGTTGGTGTAACAATATTTCATATCATAGGTCAACAAACCCGATACCGATTCGAAAATTGTCGCTAACTGGTTACAGAATCTGCCCCTAGGCCTCCAAAAATGATATCGTCCGATTCAGCTGGAACAAAAATGCTTCAAACAAGTGAGAGTTTCTCTGCGTTATGGCCTGGAACCGACATATATACATCTTTCATTTGAATCAGTATTAAAAGCTCTATTGGCTTTATTGGCGAGTCTCCCCTGAGCCGTTTTTTTCCATATCTTTGGCCTGTGTGCGCTTTTATTTGAAATCTAAAAGTTTTGGTACCGAGTATCGAGAGTATTGGATACATTTTAAATCGTTACCGAATATCGATCAATACTTGAAAGTATTGACTGAGCACATCACTACTGCTGTCTTCTCTACTATGACGTCACCAAAACAGCTGATGTCAAAATCACTGAGAGCCGAGTAGCGGTATCGTCATCGGCGCCACCTCTGTATTCTCTCCACCGTGCCACACTATAACAATTAGGGCCGGTATTACATTGCATTTTTAAGTTGAACATAAGTCTAGGCTAAGATTTTGCGTTTCCCAACCACTTTTTCACCAAAACTCAAGTCGCGAATATTGGCGACTTATGTTCTGCTTATCTTTTCCAAAAGCTGATTATAAATTGCAAATAAATACTGTGAAGATCGAAATAAAATAATTAGGAAAAATTAAGTGTTTTTAAAAAGAATATTTAAATGAAGTAGCAAGGAAGACAGTGAATGGAAGTATTCGGAAGTATTAAATATTAATTGTGATCCCGTTTGAATCCTAATTTACAATGCTTTACTAGATTTTACAGGAAATCGATCCCATACCCGGTTCTCTGACAACTGAGAGGACTAATAAGAGAGTAAATACGGCCTTCTATTTGTGAGCAGTATTAGTTTTAGTCCAAAGACTTTTTGCTGGTAAATTCTGGTAAATGTGTCGCAACGATCAGCTGTAGTGTGTTCGACAACAAAATAGTAAATAAAAGAGAAGCGCACTTTACTAATGCATGCGTTAAAATATTTAATGACTTGTTTGAGTAAAATTTAATTTTTTTTAAGTATTTTTTGGTTATCTACATGTGTGGGCTGAGTGTTTACTTATAAAATAAGAAAACTTGAGGTTGTCAGAGTTACCATTCTTTACTAGAAAGTAATCCCGCACCTTTCAGTTTACTCTCTCGCTCTGAGCGATTTTTTTATTTTTTGACAGTTTTACTAGATTTAGTCTGAGGAATACAGATTGATGCCAAAGTACGTAACCAAAGCATAGGGTTGCCAGATTTTTTATGCGCGAAATCAGTACATTAGACTTTTTCATTCTAAAAAAACCAGTACTTTTCACTATATTTTTATTCAAAGCAAAATTATGACGTAAGTAACAGAAAATAATTTAAAACGCCTGAGTTCTTGTTTTAAACAATATTTTGGTATATAAATAAAATATAGTTCATAAAAATAAAAGTGTTATTCATTTTAACATGAGTGTACACATCATTATACACAGGAGCCAATAAATTATTTTATACTAGCTGTACCCTGCCACGCTTTTCTGTGACATATTTCTGTTATATGGACGATAAATTATTAACGAAACAAAGCATGCGTTTCATATGTGTTTGGTTATGTAATAAGTACTCGTGTGCACACAATATTTGTTATTTTTCCATTCTCTGCATAGATATCAAGGATATCTGGTTTGCCGACACAGGAACACACAACATCTGAGAAGCAATCCGCATCTAAATCTAAACCATACTTTTCCAAAGTTCGACCTGGAGCATTATTGATTGTGATTCCGAATGTCAATCGAATTGGAAATTGCAATCTTTTAAATTGAATCATCATCATTAAATGGAATCATGGGAATTCTTCACCTTTGAAAGGCCACGTTAAAATATTTGCTTACATTACATTCTTCATCAATTTCTTAACTGCGAGTCGCATTCCGTTGCAGAGTTTTCGCTGATTAATATTCCGCAAAATGATAATTGGCACACCTATTTTCAATTTCGGTATGTGGGGTCTCCCTGGAAGATCAATCGAGTTCAAAAATTTCGTTGGATGGTCTTTTTCCACAACGGTGTTTATCGACGTATATGCTATTTCCTCACGCTGAATGCTGGATTGAATAACATTAGTGGTATTCACCAAAGTAAGCAAGTGGTCTGGCAGAGGTGATAAAAGAGCTGATCAGCTCAAGCAACGACTGTTGTCAATACCACTATTATTTAGTTGATAGACCTCCTTATTCTTCGCAGCAAGGTCGTTCATTGAGCCAATCGTGATTTTTAAAATTAATTTTCTTAATAAAGAAACATTCTTTCGATCAGTTCTCCTTTCGATGTTTCTAATTTACAAAAATTATCAGGCCATAAAATTCGTCTTAATCTCTCATTGACTGGCAACTTTGCGTTCCCAATGTCCAGTTATTGTCGCGCGAATACTTCAGCTGCAGTGTATGTATGTTCGTCTTGTCGCAATGTTGACTATTTCAGGCAAGCATTTATCTCTCATGTTAATCGATAAACTGCAGACAATGTTTTCGTAAAATCTCCTGTGAGCAATATCAGTGCATTCCGAATGGTTTAACGTTTCCACGCAAATCCCGCAACAATGGATCAAAAGCCTCAAACGATTTTTTATGTGACATGGTGCACTCATCCCAAACAATGAATTTAATTTTTTGGTAAGCTTTTTCCATACCGGATGCTCTTGAAATATTGCGCGTGGGAGTTTCGATGATTTATATGTTCAATGGCAGCTAAAGAGCTGAATCGGCAATGTTTCCACCTGGTAATAATGTCGCAGCAATTCCATACGAAGCGATAGCTAAGGTAATGTAATTTTTTGAGCGAACCGTTGCCAGAATCCATCTGATAAGGTATATTTTCCTAGTTCCTTCTGGCGCATCAAAGAAAATGGTCCCCAACTCCGTCATTTATCATTTGCATATTCTTCTTCTACTTTGGCTTTGTAACCGCCTAAGCCATTTTGGCCGAGCTCCACAAAAACGCCAGTCATTTCTCTCTGTGCCAACTTGGTCTCTCCATTGCAATGGATGCTTCCTATTCGTCTGCTACCACCATAGGCTTGCGGGTTGAATTCGTTTACACCTGAAACTTCGGTTCCTATTGAACGACATGTCTAAGCTAGCGGAGCCGCTCTATATTCATTCGCTGCACTATGTACATTTAGTTGTAAAGCTCATACAACTCATCGTTCCATCGTCTACGGTAACCCCCGTCGCCCGTGCGTAGAAGACTGTTTATCTTCCGTAAGATCTTTCTCTCGAATACTCCAAGAGCCGTCTCATAAAATGTTGTCATTGTCTAAGCTTCTGCGGCATATAACAGCTCGGGCATGATGAGTGACTTATAGAGTGCGGTTTTTGTACGTCGAGAAAGGACTTTACTCCCCAATTGCCTACTCAGTCCAAAGCAGCACCTGTTGGCAAGTGTAATTCTGCGTGGTTTTTCCATGCTGATATTTTTATCGGTGATAGTGCTGGTTCCCTAGTAAATGAAATTCTCCACTTTCCCGAAATTATAACTGTCAACAGTGACGTGGGTTCCAACGCGCGAACGCGGTGACTGGAGATACTTCGTCTTGTCCTCGTTTACCACCAGGCGCATTCGCTTTGCTTCCTTATCCCGCTTGGAAAAGGCAGAAGAGACTTCGCTATTTTTGTTACCGTTGATGTCGATGTCATCGGCACACGCCAGAAACTACACGCCCTTGTAAAAAAAATGTTCCTTCATGGTTCAGTTCTGCAGCTCTTATTATCTTAACATTTGCATCATGCGATCGTAAATGCTCTTCTGCTTTCGCTTTAATTTGGGAATCCTTGATTGGGAATAGGAGTTCACAATAGTAATGATAATCATAATCATAATAATATTATCTCATGTTATTCAAAATTTCTTTACACGCAATATACGTAGTAGGCCTTGGCGACCCCTAACGAAATTGCTTACGATTAAAAGTTGACTGATTTATAATGCTAGGGAATGGTGTCAACAATTTTATGTTTTCATTAAGTATTTTTTAAACAGCTTTCATGCCATAGTTTTTTGTTTTCGGTACTCTTTTATCATTTTGTTATTTGTTTCAGTAGTTTTTAGCCGACTTCAAAAAAAGGAGAAGGTTTTCAATTCGTCGGATTTTTTTTTATGCATGTTACCGCATAACTTTGGACCACGTCAACCGATTTCCAGGTGATCCCATACTAATTTGGTTTAGATCCGATCATATGATCATGAAAAAGTTAACGGTACTATTACACTTTTATATGAGAATTGGAGTCGGTGTGTTGTTTGCTTAAAAATTATTTGTTTATGAATTTTTTACATTAAGTAATTTGTGTACCAGCTTTTCGTTGATAATATGATCACTTCGTTTGATAAGATGTTGTAAATTCTATATTTATTTACAATGTTCGGATTTTGGATAAGTGGAAAGATTTAAAAAAATTCCCTAGTAAAGCTTTCCCAAATACTTTTCGTTTGGAACCAGCTATGTACTATTTCATTTAATTTCAATATTTTCAGTCTTTACTTTTAGATAGGTGATAATGTATGTAGTGACTTTCGTCAAAAGTAGGTAAACGTGGAAACAATAACCAAACGATAAGCCAAACAGACATATGACCGTTCTGGGGTCATAAACCCTTTAACGTTCATTCTTTTATTGCATTTCATTGCAGCGTATACGATGACATTTGATCACAAGACAAACCCAAGTGGAAGGTCCAAAAGCAATTGAAACCAAATAGTTTGACACATTTACCAAATCTGTTAGTCATCGATTGGATATTGTTTTCAACGCTATATAAGTAGAAGTAAGTTCATAAGTAGTTCAGTTACTGAAAATCATTCAATAAACACTGTTGATTTTAAAACCTAATAAAACATAAACACTTTTCATTTTAATAAATCTAACTTGCTCTTTGGCACTCACCCATAGTGACAAGACAAGATTAGATTGGATAGGCGGCTTTCTTGAGAGCTCTGTCCACAGCACAATCTATATAAGGCTAAGCACTTGATGGCAAAGTAAGGCCATCTATTTCATGGCGATCCTGCCCATACGTATCAGGAAAATAGGTGACACTTCAGCACCAACTCCACAACCCAGGCCGATAACCGTAGAGGAGTATAAGAGACGCCAGGCCCGTGCACAGGAAGAAAAACTAACGAGGATACCTGTGCTACCAACACCAAAACACAAGCGTGCCGGCAAGGTGGTTGCACTGAGGAAGAAGCTGGTGGTACTCCCCGCCAAGGTCTCCCAAGCAGAAGAAGCAGTTAATCCTCCGCCATGGGACGTGGTCCATAATTGGCAAAACCAAATAACGAGTATTAAGGCAGAACTCAAAAAAAAAAAAATAAAATATTTGAACTAAGAAAATATCATGAACTATGATTAGTCTATGACTATCTTGAAAAAATATATACAAAATGTCTTGGTGGAAGAAAGCATTTAGTGCAATACTAATAGCCGTGTCTGGTTACGAGGTTGGAAAAGACAGACAGATGAATATTACACACATTATTATTATTATTGTCATGTTGTTAACAATCACAGTTCTGTACTCATTAATAAAAAGTTATTTTAAATACAAACACAATAAAATAACGGCTACAACGCCAAGGATTTAAAAAATAGTAAACTTTATGTCGATTTTGCAAAACCCATAAATGACAAGTCCTGTCACGTGGAGGGACATAACAGATAAACTCAGAAGCATTAAGGCAGAATTTGATAGATCGTACAAATGCCTGAATAGGACACCAGTACCCTCCAACCACACTCAAATAAAACATTTAAGAACACTGGTTTATCAGCATAATACGATCACAGGCCTCAGCAAGACAGTATACCCATTCCTAAGCACCAATCGCCAGGAAGAATTCATAAAAATTTTTTCCCTCAATCAAAACAAAACTGGAAGCAATTTTCAAACATTTAGAATATAGGGACAAAGTACCGGAAGAGATAAACAAATTCCTAATAATCAAGTTCCAAGATACAGGGGGAGAAACATCAGACGAAGAGGTAGGAAAAACTAACACAATGACCACTATGACTCCTGTAGAATTTATAAATTTGGCTACAAAGCTGTTGCCAGAGTTTGATGGCAAAGCTGAAAATTTGACCAAATTCATTAATGCACTCGACATACTAGATTCGATCAAAGGAGATAACGGAAGCATTGCAATTTCATTAATCAAAACCAAACTCAACCAAACAGCGAGCAGGTTATTGACGAATGAAGCAGCAATCGGGGCAATAAAAAGCACACTGACCGCTAACGTGAAACACGAGTCCTCACAAAGTATTGCAGTGAAATTGTTGGGCATAAAACAACACAACAAGTCTGACGGCGATCTCGCCAAAGAAATTGAATCCCTTGCACAACAACTAGAGCTTGCTTACATCCCCGATGGAATGTCGTCAGCGTTGGCAAGAAACTATTCAGCACATTCGGCAGCAAAAGCGATAAGAACCAATGCAAGGTCTGATGAAGTAAAAATGTTAATGAGGGCAGGGCAGTTCTCAACAGTTCATTGAGTTAGGGGCCGAAAGCTCAGGCACCCTTCAGGTAAACTATATAAATAATTCATACAGAGGGAACAATTCTAACAGGAGAAATAATTCATTTAGAGGAAATAATTCTTACAGAGGTAATAGAAACTATAGAAACCATTACCGAAATAATCGGGGTAGAAACCACAGTAACTATAATAACAGCAACGGCAACCCAAACAGAAACAACGATAACAATAATAGCTATAGGGGCCGTAATAACAATAACAGGAATGTACGCTACACGGAAGCATCGGAAAACACAGAGCACCCCCAGAGTGCCCAACTGGGGGGTGCGCAAAATTAAACACTGCGAACTTATTAAACATAAATTTGTCATTTAGTAACTTCGTCACCGTAAATTCCTCGCTAAATGACTACGAGTCCACCTTTTTAATAGACACAGGCTCGGAAATTAGTATATACAAAACATCGGCAAATGATCAAATTCAAATAAATACAAATCATATCTACAATTTAAAAGGCATAGGAAATGGTTCCATAAAAACCTTAGGTGCCACTACAGCTACACTTTATATAAATAACTCAGAAATCATTCACAACTTCCAAATAGTAGACGAAAATTTTCCAATCACTTGCGATGGTATTATAGGGTTAGACTTCATAAAACAATTCAATTGTCTATTAGATTACATGTATAATGGTCCAAGTCTATTGATAATACGACCTAACTCTCTGAAAAGTCACTTGGAGCTAGAAATTTTAGAATCACCCACAAAGGGAATACTTAGTTTACCGGCAAGAGCGGAAGTTATTAGGAAGATCCACATAGTTGCAACCGCAGAAAATATGCTAATCCCAAACCAAGAGTTAGAAGAAGGCATAATAATAGCAAATACAATAGTTAATAGACACAGGCTCGGAATCCATATGTCAGAATAATAAATACAACAGATAATAATGTTTTTCTTAAACAAAATAAGATCAGAACAGAATCCTTGGATGACTACAAGGTGGTTAACATCAGCAAAACAAACGATACTGAAGAGAGAGAGAACACTATATTAAATAAACTAACCCAAAACTGTCCTTTATACCACCGCGATAAATTACTAAAATTATGCTCAGACTATACAGATGTATTTGCTTTAGAGACTGATCCCTGCACTGTCAACAATTTTTATAAACAAAAATTGCGTTTAAAAGACGAAACACCGGTCTACATTAAAAACTATAGATTTCCTCATAATCATAAACCCGAAATCAGAAAACATATAGACAAATTAGACAAATACCCACTACCTAGAATCGATGATATTCTCGATCAATTGGGTCGTGCCAAATATTTTTCCTGTCTGGATTTAATCTCTGGCTTTCATCAAATAGAATTAGAGGAGAATTCAAGAAACATAACGTCTTTCTCATCCGATCAAGGATCATTTAGATTCAAGCGATTACCATTTGGATTAAAAATTGCACCCAACTCATTCCAACGAATGATGAATATTGCATTTTCCGGCCTTAAGCCGAATAAAACCTTCATTTATATGGATGACTTAATAGTTGTAGGCTGCTCGGAAAATCACATGCTCAAGAATTTAAAATCAGTTTAGATGTTTGTAGAGCCACAAATTCTAAACTTCACCCAGATAAATGCAAATTCTTTGACTCCCAAGTAACATTTCTGGGACACAAATGCACAGATCAAGGAATCTTGCCAGACGAATCAAAATTCGACAAAATTCTTACCTACCCAAAACCAACAAATGCTGATGAATGCAAAAGATTTGTAGCATTCATTAATTACAATAGAAGATTCATACCGAATTTTTCTATTCATGCAACACATATTACCAAATTAACGAGAAAGAAAACTCCATTCATCTGGACAACCGATTGTGATAATGCATTTGAATACCTCAAAAATTCTTTATTATCACCTAACATACTTCAATATCCCGATTTTGAAAAACCTTTCTGTATAACCACCGATGCAAGCAAAATAGCTTGTGGTGCCGTATTGAGTCAGGATTATAATGGTACACAATTACCTATTGCCTTCGCGTCAAAAACATTCACTAAAGGGGAAGCCAACAAGTCAGTTATAGAGCAAGAACTTACGGCAATCCATTGGGCCATAAATTTTTTCAAGCCGTACATTTATGGTACTAAATTTTTAATAAAAAGTGATCACAAGCCGCTAACATACCTCTTTGCACTAAAGAATCCTTCCTCCAAATTAACAAAAATAAGGCTCGACCTCGAGGAATTCGATTTTGAAATTGAATATATTAAAGGTAAGGACAATTGCGGCGCGGATGCTCTATCTCGCATTGATTTTGGGCAAATTAAGCGACTCAATGAAGAAAACTCTGCCATAATTCAAGTAATCACAAGGTCCAAATCCAAGGATACACGCCCTAACACCAAAACCACGGAAAAAGAAAAAGACAACATACAACACGTATACAATACTATTACAAATCATGAAGTGAAAAAATTACCTCGCCTAACACTTAGGTGCACAACTAATGGAAAATTAAAAGAATCCTCGAAATTATTATTACTCCATGGAAAGAAAGAAATATTTAAATATGATGCTAAAGATATTATTGCTTAGCAATTCTTTCTCAAGCTTGAAAAAGCAGTTGGTAATAATAACTTTACAGGCATAAAGATAGCTATCAATGACAATTGGTGTAAACATATAGATATAGAGGAATTCAAAAATGTAGGCAATAAAACTTTAAAGAAGGTAATAATTGGAATAACACCACAAATAACCAAAATAACTTCACAAACGCAAAAAGTAGAAATTCTAAAAAAATATCATGATGACCCTGTATTTGGAGGCCTCCCAGGTGTCACACGATTGTTATCAAAAATTAGACGACAGTATACATGGAAAAACATGGCTTCAGACGTGAAGTCTTATGTTAAAAATTGTGAAAGCTGTAATAAAAACAAATCTGGTAAAAATAAAATAGAACCCTTAGTCATAACAGACACACCAGCAACCGCTTTTGACATCGTTCAAATCGATACTGTAGGCCCTCTTCCCAGATCATTCAACGGGAACGAATACGCCCTTACAATAATTTGCGATTTATCAAAGTTTCTCATAACTGTAGCAATACCTAGCAAAGCAGCTAATATAGTAGCCAAAGCTATAGTAGAAAACTGCATTTTAGTTCACGGACCCATTAAACGCATACTAACAGATATGGGTATCGAATACAAGAATCAACTTTTCGAAGAAATATGTAAACTACTGAAGATAGAAAATAAAACAAGCACTCCATATCCCCACCTAACACTAGGTACGGTAGAACGTTCACACAGAACATTTAATGAATACATAAGGTCCTATATTTCAATAAATAAACTAGACTGGGACCACTGGCTCAAATATTTCACGTATTGCTATAATACGACGCCCTCAACAACCCATGGTTATACACCATTTGAGCTAGTTTACGGTAAAACTACCACACCTTACGACTTCACATTAAACGGAAAAGTTGATCCAATCTACAATATAGATGACTACAAATCAGAGTTAAAATTCAAACTACAGACTGCTCAAAAACGAGCGACAGATTTACTAGAGAAAGCAAAGGAAAATTACGATAAAAAAGCAAATCCACAAAGTATTCTAGCAAACAACATGGTCTACCTAAAGGATGAAACCGGCCACAATTAATTAATTATCAATTATGCAAATTTAGTTAAATTTTCAAACAGGTGGCAACCCTCCTCAAATATATTGTCGGCCGTAAACCTTAATATTGAAATACTTCATTTATTTATTTTTGTAATATAAATGATCCTGCTATGATACCGAACAATACAAAAAAATATTATTCAAATCAGTTCAGCGGTTCTCGAGTTTCGATGAACGTGACAAAGGAACACAAAATTTTTATATATATAGATATAGATTTCTAAATCAAGATTTTTAAATGCCTTTAGTTTGGTACCGATATTGTAACATTTCATTTATTTTACCAATTTAATTGAGATAAATTTTCAAACAGATGGCAACCCTCTTTAAAGAAACTTTCTATTGTAGGACTTTTAAAAACTATTTAGTTCGCTACCCACATTGCAATATTTCATTTGTTTAATCAATATAACTGAGTTAAAATTTTCAAATAGGTGGCAATCCTGCACAAAAGTATTTCCTAGAGTTTTCTTTCCTCAACCTCTTTAATTTGACACCTATTTCAATTATATTGAGTTAAATTTTCAAACAGGTGGCAACCCTCCTCATGCATATCGGCTGTAAGCCTTCTTAAAAATCTAAAGTTTGATACCCAAATTACCGTATTTCATTTATTTTATCAAAATAACTGAGTTTAAATTTTCAAAGATGTGGCAATTCTACTCTAAAATATTTCCAGCAGCTATCTTTCTTAAACCTCTTGAATTTAATATCTATATTGTAATATATCATTTAGTTTATCAATAACATTGCGCTTAATTTTTAACAGGTGGCAACCCTCCTTTAAAATATTTTCGACTGTCAGGTTCTTAAAATTCTTTAGTTTGGTACCCACATAGCAATATTTAATTTACTTTATCAATTTAACTGAGTTAAAATTTAAAAATTGGTCGCAACCCTTCTCAAAAATATTTCCAAAAGATATCTTTCTTAAACCTCTTTAATTTGATACCCATAATGTAATATTTCATTTATTTTATCGATGTACTTTAGTTAAAATTTCAAACAGGTGGCAACACTCTTCAAACGTATTTTCGGTTGTACGCCTTCTTAAAACTCTTTAGTTTGACACCCACATGGCAATAATTCATTTATTTTATCAATTTGTCTGAGTTAAAATTTTCAAATAGGTGGCAACCCTCATCAAAAATATTTCCAGCAGTTATCTTTCTTAAAACTCATTAATTTGATACCCATATTGTAATAATTTATTTATTTTATCAATATAATTGGGTTTAAATATTTTCAAATAGGTGGCAACCCTCCAATTTTTTCCGATATCATTGGTTCTGGTATTATACCGAACAATACAAAAAAAAATTATTGAAATCGGTTCAGCCGTTCTCGAGTTTTGACGACCGTGACATACGAACACAACATTTTTATTAATATAGATTTGTGACGTTTTGAATAGCA
>NW_023458662.1:143261-185139 GCF_013731165.1 Rhagoletis pomonella
GGGCGATCTGTGGAGTAGCATACACTTTCGGGACTATTTCGGGATTCTCGGAACTAATATCGTGACTGTTGGGACTTTCGGGGTTATTTAGGGATTTTTGGGACTTTCGGGACTATTTCGGGATTCAGGGAACTATTTTCGGATGTTTGGGACCAATTTCGGATTTATGGGGTTTTCAGGATTCTCTGGAATAATGCGGCATTTTTTTTGCCTCCGTGTCTCTTCTTCGCCCATCACTCTCCCATACCCATCCCTCCACCGCCCTTTCATCCACCTTGGTTCACAGTAATTTACTTAATTTAATTTTTAACTAGAATTTTCATATATCATATTATACGTAATTGGTCAGTCATAATCGCATGCGCTCCACGTTTTTCATTTTCAATTTCATAGATTGTTTATAATGACTTTTGCTAAAATTTCAAAATCAAAAGTTATCAAAACAAATTCTATGGGACTGAGAAATATTATTTTCTACTTTTTAGTCCATTTATAAAAGCGTTGTATATTAAAAAGTTTTTTTTATATTATTTATTTTCTACTTTTTAGTCCTGTCTGAATAAAATTTTGCAATAGATATTAAAATAATTCAACGATATTAATAGAAAGGTGCACACACATGCATTTACATATGTATGTACATACAAACGAGCACCAATTAATTTTATTTAAAGAAATGGCGTGTCGTCTATTTCCGGTGTAGCAAACGTAGTACATAGGGCGACATCTAGATGTCATCTACCTCGCCCTATTCACTATGCTTTTTTATAGGAGCTTTTCAAAGCTTTGCTTTATGGTGTCGGACACACAACATTGAACGTTTCTGGAACATAACATTGCAAGTTGATAAAAGCGTTGTAAAATGTATGCTAAAATTATAAAATTCGTGCGATTAGTCGATAATCGCGCGGGCCTATAAAATAATAATTTACTATTAATATCTAACTGAAGATTTACCCGAAAGATCTTAGAGTGAAATAGCTCAACAAATGAATTGGTCAGGTATGTATCTGTACATGAAAGGGTATGGTTCGGTTATTTGTAAAATAGTTTTGGGTTATTGTGTCCAAACGCGTGACCTGAATCTTTAAATTTTTACATGTGCATGTAGTCAAAGAATCAAACTTCAATTGAAAACAAAGCCTTGAAATTTCCGTCACCTAATTTATTTATTACTTCCTCTTCGACGTAGGAGATCATTTAATAAAATAAATTCCTCTTCATCGCTTCTCGACATCTTGACAACTCGTACTTTGACGATAGATAGTCTTATTGTGTTCGGCCCTGTAAGGCCCACTTCCAGTTGGCCTATTTAAGTAGAGATTTTTGATTAACTTCAACAATTCAATTTCAGATCATACATTTAATCTGCACTTAAATGGCCAATATTGGCTATTTAAATATGAGATATGCAACCCTGTGTTTGTGCCAAACAATCAAGACTGATAGATATGATGTTTTATCAATCTTGCCAAAGAAGAATCAGCAAAAGCAACAGCAATTTCAAGGAGCCAGCAACAGTGTTGCCACTTGTTGGGCATATTTAAATAAAGTTGATTTGAAACCCAACGAAAGTTAAATGGCATCTAAACAACAATCCAAAATTAAACTTAAGGGCCGTTTAAATATTCATTTGAAATTGGCATGAAAAATACATGTCGCTCCGATGACGAGTCGAGCCGTGTGCGGAGTACCTAAGTGTAGGGCTGCCAGACGTCCCGGTTTTCCCGGACTTGTCCCCGTTTTAGACTATTTGCCCCGGTGTCCCGGTCCAACCTTAAAATGTCCCGGGCTTCGTTTTAGTGTCCCGGTTTTTGAGTCGATTCCACAAATTTGAATAAAAGTTCAAAAATCACTACACTAAGAGAAAAACGCGTCAAAAATGTTATGAATTCACTATTGGATTATCGTTTAAAATGTTCATATTTTAAAATAATACTTTCATAACACGCACGAGTGGTGTTGATTCAAACTCAACATTTAAATGCACATTTACATGTCTGGCTGTAGCTGAGTGCGCGAAGATGCTTGCCACAATTTGCTAATTTCCAGAGGGTCAGGGTTCAATTCCCGTTACAACCAGCATGGAATTTAAATATTTTTTTAACTTAATTATGAAAAAGCAATCGGTAATTGCAAATCACTTCATTTTAATATGGGCGTATTTGAATTGAATATTTCTATACTAAATACTAAAATTTGTATACTTAAATGTATTACTAGCTGGGGTGCTGCTCTTTCATATGCGTATTTTTTTAATTTAGCACGCTTTTTTAATTCTAAACTTCTTTCTCTCAGTGCACCGGTTTAATTTGCGAAATAGTCACATTTCGAGATAGTTGAACTTTGCACAAGCAATAGTTGATGATTAGTATATGTACCTAAATACGTTCAAAATTACGTGCACAGAGTTTTACAATTATATTAAGGAGAAGACAGAAGTTTTGAAACAAGTTCACAGCAACGAAAAATATGACTGATATTTTAAAGTTATCTTGTACTTACATACATTTTTTTCTTTCATGAAACCTGGAGTACTTATAAGTACAGTGCCGTACAAAATTATTGGCTCGGAGGCTCTTTCATCAGATCACAATTTCTAATCAGATCTTATAGAAAAATTTTGAAAATGTAGCTTTTGAGCCAATTAATAAAGTGCAAGTCTGAAGTTACCAGCAAGTTTCGTTGATTTTTAGCATTTATTGTTTTTTGCTGACAGTGTCTTCCATATAAAAAGAATTATCGAACATAGTTTGAATAGAAGAAACTCTCAGTAAAAACAATACCAAAAATCAACTAAAATTTAATGGGCTGCAAAACTTCATTTTAAACATTTTTATAAAAAGTCTGATTAAAATGTTGCAAATTTATTGAATTTTCCCGAGATTAGCACAAATTTTAACAATTTTATTTTTATGTTTTTTTCATATATTTAGTATAAAATGTACTTTTATAAAGAATAAAAAAAGGTTCATGCATTGTGGAAAATTCTCTGTGCTTTAGTTGTGATAAGTTGTTTTGTTTTGTTGGCATACGTTGTAACGATCTCATGATCTCATGTTTTTATGTTTTTATTTTTTGTCTGTCAAAATAAAATTTTGCTACATATTACGTCGAAATGAAAGAGAAGGGAGCGAGAGGCCCTCCCTAAAGTGTCCCGGTTTGGCAACAGAGATATCTGGCAGCCCTACCTAAGTGTCTAATATACATATGTATTAACTACTCACATGCAAGTATGTTGTAGACACTTTATAAGTTCACGCCACCAAATGAATATTACACTTCAAACATATGCACATATCGCACACTAGATCTAAAGTGCGACTAACTAAAACAAAAATTAGGACAATTTTTTTTTGCATAAATCAATGCATAGAACTTACATCCAATGAATGCAAATATTTTTTAAGTTACCTCGCTTAACCCTAAAGTACTAACCATATTTTACATACGTTAGTACTGATGATCGTCGGTTCGGCGAGGTCTTTACAAAAACCTTTTATTTTACAAATAAAAGTAAACTAAATGTTCACATAATAGTAAACTAATAAACTTGATATTTGAGCTTAATAATAAAACCACTTTCAGGTCCATAAAAACGCAAAACTATTGTTTATTCACTATAAATTACATACGCTTCTATTTAATGTATTTTAGATAAACGTATAAAAAAGGACTAAGTTTTCTCTTGGGTTTAAAAAACGAGATCAATGTAAGGCAAAAAGAGTACCAAATTACATTCGTATTAAAGTCATTCCATATGAAACAGAGTTGTGCACTTACACAAATTTTCACATTTTTTACACTTACATTGTAAATAATTCTAAAATATTGTAAGCAATTGTAAAATATTGTAAATTGTAAATTGTTTACATTGCTTACAATTATATACAGTAATTTACAAATAAAGAATTATTGAAAATAATGTAAATATTTTACAAACCCAACCAGTGATCGGACTTGAAAAAAAATTTGTGTGGTAGAAAAAATGTGGTAGATTTCAAAAAAATGTGCTAGATCTCATCTCTTTGATCAAACTTTGTACAAAAATTTAAAAAATTCTGCGAGGTTTCACCTAAATTCCAAACCTTTTAATTAGAATCTAAAAAAAATTAATTTTAGTATAATAAATTGCAAGATTGAAGTTGCTAAAAATTGCGTTTAGTTTTGACAATCTTTTTCCTTGGCAATTTAAAACAGTTCCTTCTATTCTTCTATATTAATTCTTTTTTATAAATCATATATTTTGCAATTTAACACAATAAAACCACGTTCCCTGCCGAAAAATTAAATATTGAGAAAATTTACTATTTTACGGTTTATTTTATCCTCCCATTCTGCCTCTTGTTAGTGTTTATGTTGGACAATTTTTGCTCTTAAAGTTAAGAAAATTATGTCGAGCAAAAATAAAACTTCTGAAAAACACGAATATGTGTATTTAACAGCAAATGGAATTTACTTTGGGACCCATAGGCCGCGAAATTTTTCCAACCCAAAAGTGAAGTATATAATAAATAGATAAAAGCAAATTTTCAATCAAACTGATTTGTGTAGTTCAGGGGCGTCTTTTGGTAAATGTTCTGGAGGCTGTTTTAATATATCCTATCTTATTATATAATTCTTAGCTTTTCTACATTCTGAGAAGTTGAGAGAATGAAGTCTAATGTTCTTTTTTTGGTCAACTACGACGTTTGTTTTCATTTTTTGCAATCATTAGTTCATTTCCTTTGAGGAGTCACAATGCCCATACCGTCTATACCGATTTTTTGGAAATTTCGGACACAAATCTTCCAAGAATGGTTATAGGCTAAAACAAAACCGATATTTAAAGGGGGTGTGGAACCTCCCATACAAATAGAATTTTTCATAGTGCATATCTCTGGAAGTATTTATGGTAGAGTTCTGGTATGGATATATGTATGTACATATATGAAGTCAATCTCAAGCTCATGCAAAAATAAGGGTTTATTGGAAAATGCAGAAAATGCAGCATGCCAAAGTAGAACTTGGAATAGAGGTAAATGAAATCAATCTCTGAAACGATCTCGTAGCCAGCTACGAGAGCTAGCGGTATAAGCCATATACACTAAAATTTTGGTGACGCATAGATACCTCTGGAAGCATTTACATAGAATACTGAGATGAGGCATTTTTCCAATGGAAATATGTACAGAAAAACGGGCGCGACACCTTCTGGAAAGTAACACGATCACAGGGTGTATCCCTCGAACCATGTTAAGGTAAACCTTGAGGGATTACATTATTGCCAAGACCGACAGGCATAAGTTGAAATTGCGTCGCAAGTTTTACGATCGGCTTGGGTAAGGTTTAACCAATTAACCCGCTTTGTTTTCGCCGCTACTGAATTCTATAAACTGTCAGCTTTCACACAATTTAAAATGTACATGTGTATTTAAAAATGTCATGAAAATTGTGTTGTTGGCTTCATTTTGCAAAAATGTTACACGCTTTTTCACAGCGTGAAGAAAATACTACTTTGCTGAGGAAATGTTGTGGAATTTCACACTTATTTCACAGAAAGAAATTTTATATGCAATTTAACAGCTTTTTCACTTGAAATATGAATAAAATACTAGGCTTAAGAACAAAGATTTTTAAATCGACAAAAAATTAATAAGAAAACTTTAAGGATTTTAGGGTATGGTAGCACGAAATGTCACAATCTGCTTAATTGTCAGGTTGTTAATATGGCGACGAAAAAGTGACAATGGAACTACCTTGTTTTTTGTATCATGAGAAAAACGATTTCCAATATTTTCAGTTTGTGTCAAAAAAATTAAAATAAAGAAAATATAATTTTGTTTTTGATAAAAATATGTTTTGAATATGCAGAAAATTTTAAGGAAGTGAGCATTTCCAAGCGCTGGACTGCGAAATCTTGTGCATCTTTTTATGAAATCAGTGCAAACCTTACTCTTTATTCTTTCTTCTTCTTCTTTATTGGGGCTGAACCGTCTAAGCGAATTTGGTCGAGTCCAAAACAGCACGCCAGTCATTTCTCTTCTGTGCTAACTGACGCCAATTGGAAATGCCAAGTGAAGCTAAGTCCTTCTCCACCTGGTCTTTCCAACGCAGAGGAGGCCTTCCTCTTCCTCTGTTACCAGCATCGCGGCCCGCGTTGAATATTTTCAGAGCAGGAGCGTCTCTGTCCATTCGAACGACATGGCCAAGCCAGCGGAGCCGCTATGTCTATTTCGTTGTAAAGCTCATACAGGTCATCGTTACATCGTCTGCGATATTCGCACTCACCAACGCGTAAACGTCCGTAAATATTTCGCAGAATCTTTATCTCGAAAACTCCAAGAGCCGCCTCATCAGATGCTTTCATGGTCCATGCCTCCGCGCCATACACCAGCACAGGCATGATGAGTGACTTATAGAGTGTGATCTTTGTACGACGAGAGATGACTTTACTTCCCAATTGCCTACTGAGCTAGGGCTGCCAGATATCTCTGTTGCCAAACCGGGACACTTAAGGGGGGAGAGGCCTCTCACTCCCTTCCCTTTCGTTTCGACAAAAATTACGTACGAAAGGATGTAGTAAAATTTTATTTTGACAAACAAAAACAAAAACATAAAAACATGCGACCATGAGATCATTACAACGTACACTAGCAAAACAAAACAATTTATCACAACTAAAACACAGAGAATTTTTCACAATGCATGTATCATTTTTTATTCCTTATAAAAATACAGTTTATACTAAATACATCAGAAAACATAAAAATGAAATTTCTAAACTTTGTGGAAAACTCTGGAAAATGCAATAAATTT
Source organism: Rhagoletis pomonella (assembly GCF_013731165.1). Lineage (NCBI taxonomy): Eukaryota > Metazoa > Arthropoda > Insecta > Diptera > Tephritidae > Rhagoletis > Rhagoletis pomonella. The sequence continues at coordinate 150,060 of NW_023458662.1, forward strand.
GCATACAAATTCGCAACTTTCTATTCAGACTTTTTTATAAAAATTTTGAAAATGAAGTTTTGCAGCCCATAAAAATTTAGTTGATTTTTGGTATTGTTTTTACTGAGAGTTTCTTCCATACAAACTATGTTCAACATTTTTTTGTATGTGGAAGGCACTGTAGCAAAAAATAAATAATTGCAAAAATTCAACGAAATTTTCTGGTAACTAAAGACTTGCACTTTACTAATTGGCTCAAAAGCTACATTTTCAAAATTTGTGATCAGATGAAAGAGTATCCGAGCCAATAATTTTGTACTGCACGGTACTTATAAGTAATCAAAGAAAAAAAAATAAATACAAGGTAACATTAAAATATCAGTCATTTGTTTCGTTACTGTGACCTTGTTTCAAAACTTCTGGCTTTTGCTTAATATAATTGTAAAACTCTGTGCATGTCATTTTAACGTATTTAGGTACATACTTATATTAATCATCAACTATTTCTTGTGTAAAACGTGCTAAATTTAAAAAAAAAAATCGCATATGAAAGAGCACCAACCCAACTCGTAATAAATTTAAGTATACAAATTTTAGTATTTAGTATAGAAATATTCAATTCAAATACGCTGTAATGGCAACCCTATTGATATGGCAGCGCCATTCAGTACTACCATAATGTTGGTACTGCTGCCAACAAACAACAGTTATTTTTCCTTCCACTTGGGCTAGGCGTCAGTTTTGTAAAAATGTTGAATTCAATTCGTAACTCGCCCATGGTGGAATAATAACAAGGTGTTGTCAGTAGCGACGTGTTTGTTGTGATTTTGACAAGATCGGCATGCTTATTTTCAGTGCTGCCGATCTTAATTTTTATACTACTATTCGTTGGGAAATAGTAGCTAAAATACTCATTTTAGTAATTCGTTTTATCGCAATTTTTAAAGAACTTGATGTTTTCAGAACAATATTAATATTTAAAATTGCTGGATTTGTATAATTTTTGTACTCAAAAAGTAGAAAAATAAAAGATATCGTGGTTATCAATGGAGAAAAACTTTCACAAAAATAGTATGGAAAGGCGATTTTTTATATTAAATAACTTTTGCTGCATTGTCATAATATTGAGCCAAATGAACTACTGATACATTAGAATAGAGTGGTGGCATGGTTAAATTAGGAATTCGCTTATATTATCGATATTTATGTATTTTAATCTATTTATAATATCATTTACAGTCTAATAGGAAATTATCTTATTATACGGCTTTTACTTTTTTAAAGTTACAATATATGTCCAAACTGTGTGGAGCTGCCGATACAAACATATATTCAGGCTTATAAGCCTGTAATTATACATTTTTCTACATTTAATTTGAAGTAGTATGCACCAACGGATTAAAAGTAGTAAATAATTAGTACCTTTTCTAGTACTTTAAAATGCGTGACCGGAATAGACCTGCCGAAAAAGTGAGGTTAAGTTACTGACAACACCTTGTTATTATTACACCATGAACCCGCCTTTTAACCAAACGGACACGCGCTCCTAATAAAAAATTGTTATATATACAAGTTATTTTATTTCCAAGCGAAGGTAGTCTAACGAGTGTGTAGTTTAAAATTATAAATATCACGTGTAGTTTGGATTGATTTTGGGGCTACACCCAACCAGCCGACCCAGCAAGTGTACACCAGCGTACCGGAGCAGCCATTTCTTGTTTCTACCACAAGAGCCGCTACAAGCAGCCGACGTTGGACACCAAGTAGTAAGAGGTACGCAAGGCGGGCATAACATAGCGACCGGGACAGGACAGATGCAGAGTCCGGGCCAAGATGAAAAGCGCATTTTAAAAACCTTCTAAAAATCTTGGCCCGAGGTTGTGGCTTCATCGGTGCAAATAAGTACAGCCACACCATTTAATCATCGGCACGCAGAAGTTTGTGCGTATAGCAGTCCACCAGCTAAGCGCCACCATATAAGGGCATATAACGGACCGGTATTTTAAGAAATACATATATGAATATATATATACAGCAGACAACAGTTAAATATCGGTATTAACGCATATCACACCACCAAAGTAACGGTTTGCGAAAAAGCCACACCACTAACTGTATACGCATAACGGCGAAGACGCCAATAATTCAACGGCATACGCCTACTGACATAGTGGAAAAGAGAAAAGTACAGTCTAGTTAAAAAAGTTGGGAAAAGGATAGCAACAAAGAAGGCGGCGGCGTGGGATACCGGACGGCATAACTGAACACCTTCATAGCAACAAACCAACGGAGTAATTTGCGGTATTTTGATGTACAGACTGCAGGGAGGGAGAAACAAGTCGGCAGTGGTAGCGGTTCGTTATATGTAATATACATACGTACATTCTTTTGCTTATACATACATACGTATATTATTTTGCTTATAGATACGTTTTTTCTATACAATTTAATTTTTGAAGTGCGTTAAATACACACACATTTTTTATATAAATTTCACTGTCGAAGCCGAATGAAAACAGGCGAAATTAAAACATTTTTCAAATCCTTTTTGACTCAAACGATTTTTTTTATAAAACTTTACATACTAATAGATTTTGATGTGTAAATTAAAGAAAAACTAAACCCATTGCTCCCATGCAAATTTAGACAGTCCTGACAGGGACAAGTGAATTTCAAACAATATTATATTCATTCCAAAATTTTGATTCAATATACATATATTTATTTTCATGATTAATTCATATTCATTGATTTCTCCTTATTAGTACGTAAGTGATACAAGAAAGCAGTTCTAATTACCCCATTTTCATGATACATATTGCTATTATTAGATGATATTTTGCTTTCATTAAAAATTTCTAGCTATAAGTGACCATTTACTTTTTTTTTTCGGATTTCAAAAAAGGAAGGGAATTTTCTGAAACTTAATAAAAATCCCATATTAGATATAAGTGCTTCAAAATATTAAATACTATTTTTCAAATATGATCCTTATTAGCTATAAGTTCCATTTATCGAAAATTTACTTTTAATGAAAAATTCTTATAAATTTTAAGTGACCATTTTTCCTCCAGATTCCATTTATCTAGTATTAACATGCATTAATTGATTAACGAAAAAAAATATTCTTTAAAAGCCATCGACATCAAAAGTTACAAAGCCAAACAAAACCCTAGAAATTAAACTTAAACATATATTTGGAAAAAAATTTTTCCAAAACGTGAATTTTCAATAAAGAAATTAGATCCATGTATCCACCTAGGTATAAGTGACGTTCTTCTCAACAATATAACATTACTAGCTTTAAGTGACTTAGCACAGTTTGCGGATGCTTATCGATTACATCGATTTTCTTTCTTAAATAAATACTTTTTTTCCCAAAATATAACTTCCTGGAAGTTATTAAAAGATTACAAACCCATATTCTGATGTACATGTGTAATAAAACCGTTTATATTCGATAAATTCTTATTAAAAACATACATTAAAACGTTTCAAAAACAAATTAAACTCTTTTGCTTTGCATGTGAACTGCATGAAATTCCCGGTATTCCCAACTGCATAAAAACCTCTTGTTGCATGCGATTTTTCAGCCGATGACCTACTGAAGAAAAACATAAGTATTTTTCAATATTCAATTTCTTTTTAAATTTTTTTATACAGGGTGAACAATAGCTTGTTTTTGTAGATGTTGGGTTTCCACTTCTTTGAGATTAGCCGGTTATGAGCGAATTCGATAAACAATTTAAAGTATATAGAGCAGATTTAGATAAGATTACGAAATGCATTTTACAAAATAGACCGTTGTCTACGAATGCGAAAAAAATAAACGAATACAAATATTCGCTTATCACAGCTTACAATAATATTTAATTACTACTTATTGGTAATAGTTCGGCCCATACCTGTAATCTCAAGGAAGTTCAAGTTAAATTAGCCCGTTGCAAGGAACAGTTAGCAAAGTGCTTTAATAAACTGAATTGTCGCGTTAGGATTCCACCTGATAGCTTATCGCTAATTTGCCAATCAGACTTAGTTGACTCTGAGTCAGAAGAAGAATTTAGTGACGCCAAGTCAGAAGCTTCGCTACAATTCAGTCTTAAAAGAAGTACTTCACTTCCATCCTTTAAAGATCTGCTAACAGTATCCGACGAGCCGTCAACAGCTACCAGTTCACCAAATATTTCGACCATTTTTAAAGAATTTTTAGACATGGCTACCCCTGAACAGAAGAAATCGTTTGTTAGTCTTTGTGCCTCAATCATTAGGGAAAATTACAATGGCGATCCGCTAGCACTTGAATCGTTTATAGTCAAAATTAATTTAATTGAAGATTTTGCAGATGAAAATTTAAATACAACTTTTATATCATTTTTGAAATCGAAGCTCGAAGGCAAAGCACGTGAAGCAATTCCAACCGAAGTTAACTCTGTTAGACAAATAAAAGATGCGTTGAGAAACAGAATAAAACCAGACAACTCGAAAGTAGTAGCTGGGAATATTGCATCTTTACATGTCACAAATAACAATTATACGGAATTTGCTAAGCGTGTCGAGGAGCATTCGGATGCATTAGAGCGTTCTTTGATCATTGAAGGTATGACTCAGTCTAAGGCTCATGAAATGGCAGTCGAGCAAACAGTTAACGTTTGTAGACTTAATACTCGGTCGGATTTGGTCAAATCAATTTTATCGTCAACTACCTTCAGTGATTCAAAGGACGTAGTGGCAAAAATGATAGTCGAACAAAATAATCAAGTGAAAGAGCGTCAAGTATTAGCGTTTCAATCCCGGGTAATAGAGTTGTCAAACTATCGATGGAACTATCGATAGTATCGATAGTTTCAACTTTTTTAGACTATCAATACTCATTGATAGTTTTCTCTTATACTATCAAAAATATCGATAGTTTAGTAGGACTATAGATCATCTCTCCCAATTTTTTTGAAATTATACATACATATGTTAATCGTAAATCCCGTTTTGTTTGGATAACTTGTGTTTGTTTTTGAACTTTCTAAAAAGAGAAGCATTTTGGCTAAGTAGTTACTTAATTTTGTATGATTATAACTTTTATAAGATAATATTTATTTCACTATGATCCTGTAAAAACAAAGCAACCTAAGCGCTATCGATAGTGCTATCGATAGTTTTGTTTTTTTTCGAGACTATCGTGAATATTGATAGTTTTCTGAAAACTATCAAAACTATCGATGGTGTGACTATCGATAGTTTGACACCTCTACCGGGTAATAGGCCAAATAGTTTTAGAGGTAGCTTCAGAGGTCACGATTTTAATATGTACAACAATAATAATTTCAGACAAAGCAATACTAACTTCAGTAGGTACAGCAATAATAGTAATAACGGCAGATACAATAACAGTGCTAGGGGAAACAGTAATAATTTTAATTCCAATAATCGGAATTCAAATAATAGAAATCGAAACAAGAATGCCAATAATAATAATAGACGTCCGAATCCACGCAATAATGCTAATGTGCGCGCTTTAAACGCACACGCCCCTCAGGAGTGAACACTGAGGGCGGAAGAATTGGACAATTAAATAAATCTTTTTCAACAAAGGGCATTTATTGCTTAAATTTGAATTACTCCGACTTTATCGAATTGAAAATTAATGGGTCAAACAAATTTTGTACGTTTTTAGTCGACACGCAAGCCGACATTTCTCTAATAAAAAATTCTAGCATTGATAAGGATTTTTCTATAAATACGAATGACATAATTAACATTACCGGTGTCACTTCCAAAACTGTTTCTACTTTAGGTACGATTACCATAAACTTGACTTTTACTGATTTTTACATTAAACATACCTTACATGCAGTAAACGATGACTTTAACATACCATCTGACGGTATATTCTGTAAAGATTTTCTAAAAAATAACAAATGCGTTATTAGCTATGCAAGCAATTGTATTTCCTTTTGGGTAAGCAATGAAAAAGTCGCGATACCAATCCTACACGGAACCGAAAGCGACACTTGTATCATACCACCCAGATGCGAGGTTTATCGAATTTTCAATTTTGGCAATTCGCCAGATCCACTTTTTATAGAATCACAAGAAGTCGAAAACGGTGTATTCAAAGCAAGATGCATAGTTCATAGAAATAACCCAATTATTAAAATCATAAATACCACAGATGAAGTAAAACATGTAAAGAATATAAATATTCGTACTGAAAAACTTTCTGACTATCACGTTTACTCAATTAATAAAACCAAGACAGAAGACTCACGAACGAACGAATTAACAAATATTTTGAAAAACCAAATCACCACAGGAACTAACTGCAACTTACTTGACCTTTGCATCAAATTTGCAGACATTTTCGCTCTTGACAATGACAAAATGACAGTAAACAATTTTTATGAACAGAAACTTAGGCTGACTGACACTAACCCGGTATATGTAAAAAACTATCGTCTACCATATTTCCAACGTGAAGAGATAACTCGCACAAGTTAGCAAATTACTAGATAACGATTTAATTGAAGGAAGTTATTCCAATTACATTAGTCCTCTAATTTTGGTTCCTAAAAAGTTTACTAATGGTCAAAAAGCATATCGTATGTGCGTTGATTTCCGCGCAGTCAACAAAAAACTTGTTGCGGATAAATTCCCTCTTGCACGAGTTGACGATATTTTGGACAATCTTGGCAGAGCTAAATATTTTTCTACTTCAATCTTTTTTCCGGATTTCACCAAATCCCCTTGCATGAAGATTCACGTGATATAACTTCTTTTAGCACAGACCGTGGAGCATATCGATGGAAAGTATTGCCATTCGGTTTAAGTATAGCACCCAACTCATTCTCACGAATGATGAGTATAGCTTTTTCTGGTATTCCACCGAACGTAGCATTTTTATATGTAGATGACATTATTGTCATAGGCTGTAGCGAAGCACGTCACATTAAAAATTTAGCGAAAGTTTTTGAAACTTGTCGAAATTTCAATTTAAAACTAAATCCAAAAAAATGCAATTTTCGCAGTCCCGAAGTAACGTTTTTAGGGCATAAATGCTCAGCAAAAGGTCTGCTGCCAGACGATTCAAAAATAGTTGCAATTAAAAAGTATACCAAACCTACTGACAAAGATGCAGTACGACGTTTTGTCGCATTTGCAAACTATTACCGAAGATTTATCCCCAATTTTGCAACTCTGGCAGCACCTGTGAACAAATTAAGTAGGAAAAGATATTGTTGTTATCGATACAATAGGACCTTTACCAGAATCGAAATATGGTAATAAGTTCGCAGTTACCATTATTTGCGATCTCTCAAAATATTTAGTTACTGTTCCAATACCAGATAAATCGTGATAAAACTGTTGCATCAGCAATTTTTGAAAGTTTCATTTTAGTATATGGCATTATGCGCTCTATAAAATCTGATTTAGGGACTGAATATAAAAACGAACTTTTTGCTGAATTACCCAAACTTTTCAAAATTAAACATGACTTTTCGACAGCACACCATCACGCGTTTGCAAAAATCTCATGCACTCGCTAAAGAACTCGTAACAAAACATAAAATCCAACCGAAGAAGTCATTTGATAAAAATGCCCGTCCTGTACCAATTGAAGAAAAAGATACGGTTTTAATACAAAAGGAACCTAGAGATAAACATAGCAATATTTATCTAGGTCCTTATGTTGTACAGAAAGTAGACGGTGTAAATGTTTTTGATAAATACAAAAATAAATTTAAAACAGTTCACAAAAACCGATTTCAAAAGGTCACTTAACACATTTTCATATGCATTTTTTCTATGTTGTAAAATTTACCAATTTAACTAAATATGAATCGTCCACGTCAGTTACACCTATACCTAGCTATAATGTTTAAATATTAAGCTACACCAATGAATTAAAATAATATGTCAAAAAAAATACAATAACTATTCCTAAACGTTATATATTAGAAAAAAAAAACGGAAAATTAATTGAAATATACAAATGTTAGTATATTATAGTTACATGTAGATATAATAAGCAAGTTCTATTGAAACTTTCCATACTCAATATTCAATTTGTACATCCAAAATTTCAAAATTCTACAAGAAACGAATAAAACAAATATTAAATTTTATAAAATATACATATACATATACATAAAGATTCCAACAAAGAAAATTATCGCTTGTATATTTGGTAATACAAATTATCAGATTAAATTACTAGAATTAATTAATTAAGACAAAATAATAGCGCCATTAGTTCAAGTGGAAATATTTTTTTCTCGAATTATGTAAATATATACATACAAATTGATATGGACGAATGAGTAAAGGGGGGAAGGAAATAATCGTTTTATTATGCATCTCATTCCTCCACATCAATTTACCATCGCCTCTTGGAGCAATAGATTATTGAAAGCCTGATCACCTTACAATAATCTTTCCCAAGGAGGGTGATGTAATGGCAACCCCATTGATATGGCAGCGCCATTCAACACTACCATAATGTTGGTACTACTGCCAACAAACAACAGTTTATTTCCTTCCACATGGGCTAGGCGTCAGTTTTGTAAAAATGTTGAATTTAATTCGTAACTAGCCTTTTAACCAAACGGACACGCGCTTCTAATAAAAAATTGTTAAATTTACAAAAGTTATTTTATTTCCAAGCGAAGGTAGTCTAACGGGTGTGTAGTTTAAAATTATAAATATCGCGGATAGTTTGGAGTGATTTTGGGGCTACACCCAACCAGCCGACCCAGCAAGTGTACACCAGCGTACCGGAGCAGCCATTTCTTGGTTCTACCACAAGAGCGGCCACAAGCGGCCGACGTTGGACACCACGTAGTAAGAGGTACGCAAGGCGGGCATAACAACGCCAATATTAAAATGAAGCGCTTTGCACCTAACGTATGCTTTTTCATAATTATGTTAAAAAAAATATATGACGCTCTGGAAATTAGCAATTTTTGGCAAGCTTCTTCGTGCACTCCAGACATGTGCTACAGCCAGACATGTAAATGTGCATTCAATACTTCAGTTTGATTCAACACCACGTGTGCGTGGTATGAAAGTATTGTTTTTAAATACGAAAATTTTACAACGATAATCAAATAAAAAATATTCATGTTTACTATGCGTTATTTCCCCCAGTAAATTCATAAAATTTTTCTTAATATTACAACGCGTTTTTTCTCTCAGTGTAGTCATTTTTATTCAAAATTTGTGCAATCAAATCGAAAACCGGGACACTTAAACGAAACTCGGGACATTTTAAGGTTGAACCGGGACACCGGGACAAATAGTCTAAAACCGGGACAAGTCCGGGAAAACCGGGACGTCTGGCAGCCCTATACTGAGCTCAAAGTAGCACTTGTTGGCAAGAGTGATTCTCCGTTGGATTTGAAGGCTAGCATTATTATTGGTGTTAATACTGGTTCCCAAATAAACGAAGTCGTCTACTTTTTCAAACTTGTAACTGTCAACAGTGACGTGGGTGCCAAGACGCGTATGCTCTGACTATTTGTGTGATGACAGGAGATACTTCGTTTTATCCTCGTTCACCACCAGACCCATTCGCTTTGCTTCTCTATCCAATCCCGAGAAGGCGGAACAGACGTAGCCCTTGTTTTTTACCGATAATATCGATGTCGTCGGCATACGCCAACAATTGTCCGCTCTTGTACAGTATTGTGCCTGAGCGGTTCAGTTCTGCGGCTCTTATTATCTTCTCCAACGTCAGATTAAAGAAATTACACGAAAAGGAGTCCCCTTGTCTGAAACCTCGTTTGGTATCAAACGGCTCGGAGAGATCCTTCCCTGTTCTGACGGAGCTGGTTGTATTGCTCAACGTCATTTTACACAGCCGTATTAAGGCGACTTCTCTTCGTGCTGTCGAAGGGGCTTTGAAATAGACAAATAGATGGTATGTGTCGATCCTATTCTCGCGGGTCGTTTCCAGTATTTGGCGTATTGTAAATACTTGATGTATGGTGGATTTGCCAGGCCTAAAACCACACTGATAAGGTCCATTCAGTTCGTTGACGGTGGGCTTCAGTCTTTCGCACAATACACTCGATACGACCTTATAACCTATGCTTATAAGGCTGATTCCGCGGTAGTTGGCGCGAATGCTGGGGTCGCCTTTCTTGTGGATTGGGCAGAGCACACTTAAATTCCAGTGGTCGGGCATGCGTTCATCTGACCATATTCTGCATACGAGCTGTTGCATGCACCTCATCAGCTCCTCGCCGCCGTACTTAAATCGCTCGGTTGGCAGGCCGTCAGCTCCAGCAGATTTGTTGTTTTTCAGCCGCGTAATCGCTATTCATACCTCGTCATAGTCAGGCGGTGGGACAGCTACTCCATCATCATCGACTGGGGACTCGGGTTCGTCTTCTCAACTACTTTCAGCGATGCTACCATTCAGTAAGTTGTAGAAGTGTTCCCTCCACAATTTAAGTACATTTTGGACATCGGTCACTAGGTCGTCATTATTGTTCTGACAGGAGTTTGCCCCGGTCTTGAAACCTTCCGTAAGTCGCCTAACCCTCTGGTAGAATTTTCGGGCGTTCTTCCTGTCGGCCAGCATCTCAAGCTCTTCGCACTCACGTATTTTGGCCAGTCTCTTCTTATTGCGGCAAATACGTCTCGCTGCCTTCTTCAGTTCCCTATAACGCTCCCATATAGCTCGCTTTGCGCCCGATCGCAGCATGACCCTATAGGAGGCGTCTTTTTTCTCTGCGGCTTCTTGACATTCCTCATCGTACCAGTTGTTCTTTCGCCCTCGCTGAAATCCACCTACTTCTTCGGTGGCGGTACCTAATGATCGGGAAATGTGGTTCCACTGCTCGCGTATGTCGGATTGTTAAAGAGTGCTCTCAAAGAGCAGGTGTGTGAGTCGAGTGGCGAATAAATTGGCCAACTGTTGTGATTGCAGCTTTTCGATGTTAAGCTCTCCTTGCATTGTTGGTCCGAGTCAATGTTTGGAGTGTACGTACGTCTAAAACGCTGGAAGCATGCCTTCCATCTATCACAACATGATCGATTTGGTTTCTCGTTTTTCTATCTGGAGACAGCCATGTAGCTAGGTGGATGTTTTTCTATGTCTACATATGTATGCCGCGCGACCGAATACGTAAGTATTTTTCATAATTTTGTATGCTAAGAATGACTTATGCAGACATTTATCTGGGTGCTCATAACACTGTGTGGACAAAAAAATGTTCCCACAAATAGAGGAAGAACAAGGAGACATAATATCGTATTTGTGCCCCCTGGCCCTATCGCACGACAAAAAACCAGACCTGAGGACTGCATGTCACTTTTTCTCTACAATAATGTAATTGACCTCATTATCAAATATACTAATATAAAAATTGACCATATCAAGACAAAATATGCAAGGGAAAAAGATGCCAAATCAACAAATAAAACTGAGATTAAAGGGGTTACTGGAATCTTACTCATGGCTGATGTATTAAAAATTGGTCGTTCAAGTACAAGTCAAATATTTGAGCACGAAAAACACACTCGAATAGATTCAGTATATTTGACTATGTCTGAACAACGATTTGAGTTTCTTCTTAGAGTAATATGCTTTGATGATATTACTGATCGTCAAGATCGATAAATTGGCTCCGATTCGCCAAATATTTGATTTAATTCTCGAAAACTTTCAAAATTACTACATACCGAGCGCTGAAATGACTTTGGATGAACAACTCTTGGCCTTCAGAGGGCGTTGTTCATTTCGACAATATATCCCAAGTAAACCTGCCAAGTACGGACTGAAGGTTTTTGCACTTGTACATGCTCATTACCCATACACATACAACTTGGAGCTATACGCCGGCCAACAACCCGAAGAACCATTTCGCTCAAGCAATGAAAGATGTGATATCGTAATGAGAATGGTGCACCCGGTTTTGCGCAGAAATATTAACATAACCAACAATTGGTTTTCCTCTCTAAAAATTGCAAAACAACTCTTTGATAATGGACTTACAATGGTTGCTACCGTTCGAAAGGATAAAAGAGAAATTCCCCGGGAATTTCGAGTGGCAAGAGGAAATCCACTATGCTCTTCAAAATTTGGTTTTCACTCTCCATGCATATTGGTGTCTTACATTAGCGCACACAAGGGGTGGGTTTTGGGGTTCAAACCCCCACTAAAGCTAATAACCTCAAATACAAACTGTATCTTAAAGCTAAGAATCCAGCTCTCAAGGAAATTATAAGAAATATTTGTTTTTTGTTATTTTTTGGCCTTATAACAATTAAATTCAACAATTTTTATTGAGCTCGAGGCCGTTTTTTAATGAAAGTTTTATTGTGGAAAAGCAACAATAATTTGAAAAAATGGTAGAAGTGATAGCTATTTCGGAAATCACCACATTTCCTCATCAGACTTCTTTCAGTAGGATTCGAACCGACGATCACCACTGACTCAGCCAGTTGCCTACGCACAGTGCTAAGTTTGTTGGAATAACAAAAATGAAAATAGTGGAAAAACGCAAACGATAATTAACAAGACAAACTTAGCACAGTGCGTAGGCAACTGGCTGAGTCAGTGGTGATCGTCGGTTCGAATCCTACTGAAAGAAGTCTGATGAGGAAATGTGGTGATTTCCGAAATAGCTATCATTTCTACCATTTTTTCCAAATATTGTTGCTTTCCCACAATAAAACTTTCATTAAAAAACGGCCTCGAGCTCAATAAAAATTGCTGAATATAATTGTTATAAGGCCAAAAAATAACAAAAAACAAATAACTTAAGGACGAGCACACCTAAAAGTTAAACATTCTAAAAATAGAATTATTAGCAAAAACCAACAATACCAACAACCACATGATCAATTGAATTGCAGCGGAATAGCTGCGCTTGATTGTGTTGGCATAACATAAAATGAAAATAGTGGAATAAAGCAAACGAGGAGTCAGTGGTGATCGTCGGGTCGAAACCTACTGAAAGAAGTCTGATGAGGAAATGTGGTGATTTCCGAAATAGCTATCACTTCTACCATTTTTTCAAATTATTGTTGCTTTTCCACAATAAAACTTTCATTAAAAAACGGCCTCGAGCTCAATAAAAATTGTTGAATATAAGAAATATTTATTATAATTTCTGTTGCTTGAAAAAGCGCTTTGCTTTTGCTGTAAATTTTCATGAGGAAATAAATATACGAGCATTTTTTGTTGAGAGCTGCAAACTGATTTATGAAAATTTGGTTGAAGAAAATTTCTTTTCCATTTCTCGTCCGTCGTTTTATATGAATTTTTCGTTTTTCTTGAGAGTTCAGTTAATTTTTTCGGAACTCGAAATATTAAAAAAATTTTGCAATCGTGAAAAATCACCATCTATCGAAAACCAGAAACCAGAAATCGAAAAAATTAACATAAAAGTGCAAAAATTCATGGAATCAATAAATTTATTTTTACTGACTCTTTTTTAAAATTTTTTATTAGGTACTTTTGAAAGTTGAGCGCATCTTGAGTTTATAGAACTTTTTATTAAACAAGTAGTTTTTAAGGAAAGAACACAACAGACTTCAATTCTCATATACAAATTTAGGGGTACCGTTAATTTCTTCATGATCCAATCATCGGATCTCTAAACAAAATTACGGGACGACCCTTGAGGTACCATCTTTCCAATAAAAAAAGGATTATTGAAATCGGTTCGCTTGGTAAAAAAGTTATGTATTCCGGCGAATTGATAGCCTCCCCTTTTTTGAAGTCGGTTAAAAGTTCTGTTAATCTTATGTAAATAAAGTGCAGTTTATGAATTTTAAAACGTTTATTTATTTATTACATACTGTACATAAAACTTGCATAAATGTATTTTAAAGAGCGTATTATCAAGCAAATTTTCAGTATTTTCCGGTGATATATCTTCAGAAATATAAAACCCCCCTAAAATATATTCCTGGGTGCGCCCCTGGTGTCTTATGTACCAAAATCCAACAAAATGGTAATAGCAATGTCAAAAATGCACAACGATGCAGCGATTGATCGTTACACCGGAGACAAACACAAGCCGGAAATAATAACGTACTATAATCGCACAAAAAATGGTGTGGATCTGGTAGACAAGATGTGTGCACTTTATGACGTATCTAGGAATTCAAGAAGGTGGTCTCTAACTATGTTCTATGGTCTTATAAACCTCTGTGCCCTCAACGCAGTATGCATTCACACAGCAAACAATAACTATGAATCTCTCCAACGCCGTGATTTCCTCATAAACTTGGCTTTGTCTTGGATGAAACCATTGGCTCACCAAATATTAACTGTTAGCACGTTACCAAGAAGACTGTCATTTAAAATAAAAGACTTCCTGGCCCTTCCACAAGCAGTAACTCATCAAGGTCCAATATAAAAAAGTTACATCGGTCATTGTTATGACTGCGGAAGAGCACGTAATAGAAGCACCCGTAAAGTATGTAAAAAACACATTTGTCCAGACCATTTCAAGATAGTGTGTTTATCGTGTTTACAAAATATCGAATAGATCTCAATAATCTGAAGTAGATTTTCTATAATATGTTTTTATGAAAGGTATGTTAATTTTGGTAAAAAAAAATGAAGTTATCCCTTTTATTTATTTGATTAAAACAAGTGAATAATATAATGATAACAGGATTTAAAAATAAATAAGCGAGGACAATTAAATATTTATGTTTTATTTTTAATTTTAAAGTGGCATACATATGTAGACCGCGCTACCAATCATGTCACATTTAGGTACGCGACTACTGTAGGGTTAAATTAAGGCACATTAAACAGATAGCAGCGTGATAAAAACATAACAAGGTCACGGTGGAGAGAATACAGAAGGTGGGGCCGATGGCGATACCGCTAATCGGCTCTCAGTGAATTTGACAGAATCAGCTGTTTTGCTGGCGCCACAGTCGAGATGACAGCAGTAGTGATATGCTGAGTCAACACTTTTCAAGTATCCAAAACTCTCGATACTCGGTACCGAAACATTTAGGTTTCGAATAAAAGCACACATAGGCCAAAAATATTGAAAAAACGGTTCAGGGGAGACTCGCCTATCAAAACCCGAATGTAGGAGCCAATAGAGCTTTTAATACTGATTCAAATGAAAGATGTATGTATATATGTCGGTTCGACGCCGTAATACAGAGAAGCTCCTACTTGTTTGAAGCATTTTTGTTCCAGCCGAATCGGCCCCCCTGAAAGGCTTCTTCATCCGTCAAAGTATTTTTCTTGAACCTTGGATCGACTAGGGTTAAAACTGATAAAATAATATTTCTCTGTTGCGATAAGTTCAAGTGTTTTAACCGATATCATATAAATTAGTAATGAAAGTTTTTTCTAAACTTGAAATGCATATAATGGCGAAGGTTTAATGTAAAGAATCAGTATCGGGTACCGATAAGGAAGTATTGGGTACCGAAACCTTTTTTAAGTATTGGGTACCAACAATTCAGCACATCACTAGACAGCAGTTTTATTTGCCGCTCTCAGTTGCCAACTCTACGGTGGCGTCACGCCAAAATTACTCTCACGAATTCTGCTGCAATCGGCGCAATCTTGTATTCTATCATTCTTGTAACAAGGTAAACCATTGAGAGGCCAGCGATATAATTTTAGAATTCAAAACACAAACTCATGGTGAAATAATATTAAGGTGTTGTCACTTAGGGGGTGGTTGTTGTAATTTTGGCAATTTCGGCATACCAGCGTTACAGTAATGCCTACTCTATTCATTCCAATTTCATTTCTGGGCAAAATGGAACAAAAAATGGGGCAGGCAATTTTGTGAAAAAGTATGCGTAGGTATCACTTACTACGTTTATTCGCACGTATTATTTGCAAATTGGTAAACTTTGCGGTATAAATGCTGAGTAAATTTTTTACTTGCAAATAACTAAATCATGCAAATAAGTATTGATTAGTGGTACTATTTGCAAATAAGCGCAAGACGCCGCCATTCTTAGGTTTATTTTCTTTTTCGATGGTCATCTTATTGCCTTTTTATAATCAAAACGTTGCCATTTTTAACTTTATTTTCATTTTCGACGGTCATATTATAGCCTTTTTATTATCAGGCAATATTAAAAAAGAATCTTTCACCATCGAATAAACAGTGAGTTAGGTATTTGCAATCATTTTTATTTGCAAATAGCTTACGTATAAACGTAGTAACTGTTTCTTTGTTTCGCTTTTGCTTTGACTTTTCGTTCAAATTCATTGGAAAATTTAAGCAATAATTTCCAATAATTGTGATTTTGGAAGTAAATTTTTGGTAAAATATATACTGTATATATCCAAATGATTATTGGAGCAGTGCCTCGGATGGCTACGATAATGCACTTTGGTCTAACAATTTAAACGCATAATTATTTTATAATAAAACTGATAGAATTCAGAAAAGTAATTTTAAAATGTTAACGAAAATAGAGGTCGTAATAAAATTTCCTTTAAAGTTAAGATATTTAAAAACTAAGTACGCATATACAGAACTTAAGGAAGAAATACAATAATAAAATAATAAAATTCCATACCGGCTAAAATGTCATTTTCAGTGGAATTTAAGAGTAATTAAATCAAGATAACGGTATAATTTAATTTGTTTTTTTAAGTTTTAACCATCATCATATGTGTGTGGTACGACCGTGTGGCCTTTAAGTTTTACAAATAATAATTTTAAGGTAGAAAAATATAACTGAATAATAATTATTAAAATCAATATATTTGATCGAAAAAATAAAAATTAATTAATAATAATTTCTTTTGAGCGAAAAAATGAAACTGTAATTACACTGGTTTACAGAAAAAATATTTTATTGATGCAAGCTTCATTCAACCGGTGTGGGGTCCACTGATGTATGTATGTATTGGAAATAGTACCCAAAAAGTAGTAAAAATAATCCTAATACTTTCCCCTTTTTTCTACTACCCCAAAATGCATGGCCGCAATTGGCATGCAGAAAAAGTGAGGTTATGTAAGTGAGATCACCATATATTTTTTTCACCATGCACAAACTCAAACACACATTCTCATTTTCAATCTCAAAGAACAACAATTTTGAACAATTTCTTTTTTTATTTTAAATTTTATATGATTTTAAAATGCTTGCAAACGTCAGAAAAAAAATCATGGCCGACGAACTCAGAGAATGAATTTACCTTGTAATGTTTTTATCATAAGTATTATAATTAGAGCAAAAACAACATTTGCGTCAAAAAGTTATTCAGATTGTTTTTTAAGATCAAATTGCGCTATGTGCAATACAAGCAAAAATTTAAATAATATTATTTTAAATAAAAAATAAAAATTGGTTCTTTCTTGGTCAATTTGTTTGCATCCAGAGGCATCGATCCATCCTTGGCAAGACCCAGTAATCAGCGTATAGGCTTCTTGGTTAGGCGAACGTACCAAAAACTGAATAGCTTCCTTTGTATGAAAAAAGATTTCACATGCAAATAGATTTTGACAATTTAAAATTATTATTAAAAGAAATAGAAAGGATTTTACATTTTAGATGCCAAATAATTTGAAAAAAAACAGCTGCTTTACTGCTACTACCTGTTCAATATTTAACACCAAAATTGTGCATTCTCACAAAATAAACAGAAAGTTAGGGATGCAAAAATGAGAAAATTAAAAAGAAGTTTTAAGATTTGAATGGAATCTCTTCCACAAATGTTGTACAGTCCAAGCACTGGCTGTTGAGCAAGACTTCGCTGCTAAGCACACAAGCGATAGTGTGAGTTTGCCCATCTCTGCATTACATTATCCCTGCAGTAAAATTTAGAGACAGTCTGACAAAGCGCTAGTTCCGAACTACATATCTCAGAACTATCTCTGAACTAGTGCAAAAGGAATGCAGAACGGGACAGTTGAAACTTGCGGTGTAAATGTGCAAATGCTCATTACTCGTACAATACCAAAGTAGCTCAGCGAGTTCAAATCGCGGTGGAGGCAGTTGGGAGTTTTCAAATTTAATGAATTTAAATTGTTGCGTGCAGCTTAAAATATTTTTTTTTTTTAATAAAATATGTAACAAAAACGGAATCTGTAAAAGAAAAGAAAAAACGAAAAAAATCTTCAAAAATCTAATCAAAAATCGAATCGCAAAAACTGGTTGCAAAGATTCCACTGGGCGACAATTGCCACCGCCAATGACATCGCCGTGTAAAACTGGACAGTTGAAAGCATTGCTTGGGTATTGAGCTAGAACTGGTACTGTCGGCAAAAGGTCTAGTTCTACGCTAATTCTAGGCTAGTCAGATTTTCTGCAGGGAACATTCTCTGGTGACACCCTTGCTTGCCTAACCGCTCGTGCTATAAACTCAAATTGCTTCGACAGTCGACATGCGCCTTTTGTCCATATACTGTTTATTCTGTGCTTCTACTTAATTACTTGTTAGCTAATGTGATCAGTTGTGAATTATAACTATGTCGTCGGTACTTATAGGGAAGATAGACAACAAGGATTATCTGCATAAAGAGGCATTGGTTGCATTAACTCGTGAATTTTCCTCTTCTAAATGCAGATTTAATGCAAGAAAATTTCGTGAATTTTAACTGTATTTGCGAATTTCAGTAAGGCAATACTGCCGAATTTGACAGCTGTTTACTATTGTGAATGGCAGAAGTTGAGTTTGCTACTGTCAAAAGAAAATTGATACATACACATTCATTAATGATACATACTGAAAAACAACGAAAAATAAGCAAAGGTCAGTATTTTTATTTATTTATCGTAAAATTTAAACAAATACAAAATTCAAAATGTGTATTTCTCAATTTCAGATGTCAGCAACAAAAAAGCATGTTGTATGGAGCGAGCAGGATGACCAAATCCTGATTGAGATGTGGGCGGAACGTGCTGCTGATTTGCGTCGAGCCAAACGAAATGGGCATATTTATGCTGATATTTCCAAGCAAATGGCCGAGAAATCCAGCGCGCAGGACGTGCATACAAAAGTACGCAATGTTTAGATATTATGCGGAATGTTTAGATATTTGGCAACTGTTTTTGGGTTAGTGGGCGGAGAGAGCGCTGGTGAGGCTCTTAAAATCCTACCCACTAGAAACAGCACAGTTTACACTTTGTAAAAAGTCACAACTGACCCCTCAAAACCTTCCACAGGCCCCTGGGGAACCCATTGAAAATGGTACAACTCACTTCGAAGTTCACAAAAAAGTGCATATTTCAGACCGAATTTATTAATAAATGAGTGAACGAAAATTACAAAATTAGGTTTGCGAATAAAATGTAGTCCTTTTCTACAACTGTGTAAAAATTTTGTGGATCGGGTCACCCACCCGGACACGATAGCTCGAAATCATTTGGCAAATAACTAAACCGTACCCTTCTATCAAATAACTTGGTGCACAATATTAACATATACGTACATAAATTCGCAGGGATGAGAAAAAGAATGTGGGTGCGTCTGGTGGCAGTCAATCAACATGGAAGCATTATATGGCGGTACACCAAATTATTGGAGGAACCGCTGTTAACCATGCGGAAGTGCACGAGTCATTTTTATTAGTATGTATTTTCAGTTCACTTTTATTTTGTTTTCCAAAATATTTACATATGTAAATACATTTCCTAGGACACAATACTAAATGAATCCAGCCAGTCGGTAGTAGCACCATCTCCATCGCCTCCGTTTGCACCGTCAACACCTTCAGCATCGACATCCATAGCAGCAGCACGGTGGAGAGCATACAGAAGGTGGCGCCGATGGCGATACCGCTAATCGGCTCTCAGTGAATTTGACAGAATCAGCTGTTTTGCTAACGTCACAGTCGAGATGACAGCAGTAGTGATGTGCTGAGTCAACACTTTTCAAGTATCCAATACTCTCGATACTTGGTACCGAAACATTTAGGTTTCGAATAAAAGCGCACATAGGCCAAAAATATGGAAAAAACGGTTCAGGGGAGACTCGCCTATCAAAACCCGAATGTAGGAGCCCATAGAGCTTTTAATACTGATTCAAATGAAAGATTTATATATGTCGGTTCGACGCCATAATACAGGGAAACTCTTACTTATTTGAAGCATTTTTGTTCCAGCTGAATCGGACGATATCATTTTCGTAGGCAGACTCTGTAACCAGTTAGCGCCATATTCTGTAACCAGTTAGCGACAATTTTCGAATCGGTATCGGTTTTGTTGACGTATGATATGAAATATTTTTACGTCAACAAGTGCGATATCGATCCGAAACTTGACGCTAACTGGTTACAGAATCTCACCCCTCTCACTTACTCTCACGAATTCTGCTGCAATCGGCGCAATCTTGTATTCTATCATTCTTGTAGCAGCAGCATCGACACCCACGCCAGTACCACTGCTTTCAGCATCAGAAAAAGAAAACATTCCGGAGAAGTGATCATGCAGGAACACACAGAATTGCTGAGGAGTGTTGTGGATGGTATCAAGTTGCTAACAAATGAGGTTGTTACTGCCATAAGGGAGCAAACTGGCACCTCTAAAGGGTTTTTAAATTTAATGAAGATTTTAATAGCAAAGTTTTAGAAGATAAGTGTACATAAACTCGTCGTAATAACTATAAATCCACCACACAGTGAAAAGTTTTACTTTTCAGTATATTTCGTAAAGCATATATATCATTTATGAATGTATATCGAGCATAGATGGATCATTCTTTAGAATCACATTTTTCTTGATGCAATTTTTGTAATTCTCTACAATTCTCACAAAAATCAAGAGAGGTTTTATTTTTGAATACTTATTTTGTTAGTAAAATTTTTATTATTTAATTTATTTTTTTTATAAAAAACACATGCAGTCTATTCTTAAGAAAAACCTGTACAAATCCAAATTTCGAAAAGTAGATAACTTATGCAAAAATGCATCTATATGTTTAGCTTTTTAATACGATTTTTTTGACAGATATGTAGTATGCAGTTTTATAGTCTATCAAATTTTAGTAAAATAAAGTGTAAGGTGAAGTTTCTGAAAATTTCCGCTGATTTTTTAGCACCTCTACACTTACACTTAATTCTACTAAAATTCAATGGGCTATAAAACTGCACATTAAAAATGTTTTTAAGCAACATTAAAAAGCTCAAAACTTAGATGGAAATTTGCAGAACTTTTCTAGTTGAAAATTGGGATTATACAGTTTCTGCTTAAAAATAGACATTATAGAAAATAACTTAAATTACATTGCATGTTAAAATTAATTTCTTTAAAATATGTGAAATAATAGAAATGAATAGACTGATTTTTTTTTAATTTTATAGTTATTAGATTACGACAAGTGCCTATTAAAATTAATTTCTTTAAAAGTAAGTGAAATGAATATACTGATTTGTTTTTTTAGTTTTATAGCTAGTAAATTAAGACGAGTGCATGTTAAAATTAATTTCTTTAAAAATAAGTGAAATTACATCAATGAATACACTGAATTTCTTTTAATTTTATAGTTATTATATTAATAGGTTTTTATAGTTAGTAAGTAGAATTAATGGAAAAAAATCTATTAAAAAGATAGTTAATAGTAAAAAAGTGGATTAATAATAGAATGAATTTAATTATTTATTGGTGTTTTCGGATATAGATTAATGTTTATAGGAAACTTGTAATATTTATGCTTACGGAAACTACGAGCTACACGGTCAAAAATTTGGGTTTAATTTTTAAACCGCGCTGGGACTACTGCCTTTTTTAAACTTTTATAGTCTACTTTTTAAACCAGTCAATAGTTTTACGCAATTTTTAATATATTCTAGTTTAAATTTTAGCCCAAAAAGTTCGTGGTTTAAAAATCAAACCAAAATGTTTTAATTCTAGTTTCTAGGTTTCATATATAGAAAATTTGGTTTAAAATCTAAACCGAAATAGAATATGTTTGCACATCGAATTGTAGTGTTGATTCAACTCAACATATGAAAGCACATTTACATGCGTGGCTGTAGCTGAGTGTGCAAAGATGCTTGATACAATTGGTTGCTACCAAGGCTGTCCGGGTTCAATCCCAACCAGACGGAGCATGAAATTTAAGATTGTTTTTTTTTTATTCTTAATTATGGAAATGTTTGGGTTTAACATTTAAACCGAATTGTTTAAATTCTAAACCCAACATATGTGCTCTCTTTTTTTTAAACTTGGAAGGTTTGTATTTGAAACTGAATTTAGTTTGGTCATATATGTAGTCCAAAAAGTTTAAAATGAAAACCGAAATTTTTAACCGTGTATTGAATTTCTAATAGCGGACGCATTCACATCATTTTCGCCGACTCTTGTAGTGTGACTTGGCTGACTTCTAGCATAAATATCTTCTCTTGAATCTTGCATCCAACCAATAGAAACCTCGCCGTTTTCTAATTTCAAGAAGTTGTACAAAATGCAGCATGCTCTAATTATGGTTTTTATGTTTTTGGGGCGACTTGTAAGCCCATACCTATTTTTCTGAACCGTGCTTTAAGTTGACCGAATGCATTTTCGGTTGGACGACGACACCTAGATAGTTGGTAGTTAAAGGTTTTTTCTATAGACGGCTGATTCGGTGAATATGGAAACGGTTTCATCATATACCGGGAGAGGCGAAAAGCAGAATAGCATATTAGTAGAACGGGTACATTGATGCCGCCTATAAATTTGCTATTCTGCGTAAAAATCTCGGCAGTTTCATGGAATCTTTTCAATGTACTTCTTCTTCTTATTTGGCACTACAACCGTTTGTCGGTTTGGGCCGAGACCAAAAAGCTTCTCCAATTGAATTTGCGCTAGTTGGTTATCTCGAGCGCAGACAGGTCCTTCTGCACTTGGTCCTTCCATTGCGTTCGTGGGCGCCCTTGATTTCGTTGTCCACCCATTGGTGCGGAGTCGAAGGATCTTTTCACCGCAGAGTGGTCATCCATGCGTACAACATGTCCAAGCCAACGCAATCGCTGTATTTTTATGCGCTTAACTATGTCCATGTCGTTAAAAAGCTCATACAGTTCGTTATTCCATCTTCTCCAATATCCGCCATCCACGAAAACAGGGCCGTAGATTGTGCGTAGAATAGTTTTCTCGAAAGCCCCCAAAGCCTTCTCATCTTTGTTCGACATCGTCCAAGATTCCGCGCCATATAAAAGAACGGGCATGATGAGAGATTTGTAGAGCGTGAGTTTCGTTCGTCGAGAGAGGGCTCTGCTTTTGAATTGCCTGCCGAGCCCAAAGTAGCACCCAAGAATGATAGAATACAAGACTGTGCCGATCAGAGAGGATTTTTGAGAATAACTTTTGTGTGACATCACACTGGGCCAATTGCGAGAGAGAAATGCCAAAAGGTGAGCAAGAATGGAAGAAGAAGAAAAAATGTTGCAAGGAAAAACGTAAACAAGTTGCACCAGTGTGACGTCATGCAAACAACGATTCTGTCAAATTCGTTAAGAGAGGAATAGCGGTCCGAGATCGGCGCAACCTTTGTATTCTCTCAATCGTGAGTAGCACCTATTGGCAAGAGTTATTCTTCGCTTGATCTCCACGCTGACGTTGTTGGTGGTGTTTATGCTGGATCCTAGGTAGACAAAGTCCTCCACTACTTCACTACCGCTAGACCAACCTCTTTAGCTTCTTTTTCTAAACTGGAAAATGCTGCGGTTACGTCCCTTAGTTTCAAACCTACGATATCGATATCATCTGCATACGCCAGCAGCATCGTTCTTTTGATATATATGGTTCCGCTGCGATTCAGATTGGCAGCTCTTATTACGCTTTCAATCTGATGCTGAAAAAGTCGCACGAGAGTGAATCGCCTTGTCTAAAACCTCGTTTGCTCTCAAACGGCGCGGAGAGGTCCTTCCCAATTTGGACGGAGCTGAAGGTTGTGCTCAACGTAACTCCACATAGCCGTATTAGTTTTGCGGGGATCCCAAATTTGGACATGGCTTCGTACACGCAGCTCCTCTTCGTGCTATCAAAAGCAGCTTTAAAGTCAACAAAAAGATGGTGTGTGTCGATTTGCTTATCTAGTGTCTTCTCCAGGATTTGACGTGCTATGAAAATCTGGTCAATGGTGGACTTACCCGGTCTGAAGCCACACTGATAAGGTCCAATCTGCTGGTTCGTGAACGGCTTCAGTCTTTCACACAGCTTTGCGATGTCGAACTTTCGCCGCGTTGCCTGTCGCACGTTTTTTATTGCACAGAGGCGCATGCGGACATTAGCTGCAACAAGATAGTGATCCGAGTCGACGTTGGCACCTCGGATAGAGCGCACATCAAGAACGCTCAAAGTAGGGTTGCCAGATTTTTTATGCGTGAAATCAGTACATTAGCCTTTTTCATGCTAAAAAAATCAGTACTTTTCATTACATATTTATTCAAAGCAAAATTATGAATGTAAGTAACAGAAAATAATTTAAAACGCCTGAGTTCTTGTTTTTAACAATATTTTGGTATATAAATAAAATATAGTTCATAAAAATAAAAGTGTTATTCATTTTAACATGAGTGTACACATCGTTATACACAGGAGCCAATAAATTATTTTATATTTGTGACTTTTTGAATAGCAATAACACTGTACGGCAAAATCAACTTTTTTTCTGGGTATTGGACCAAACCAATTTTTTTTAAGAGATTGAGTCATAGGTAAGTAATT
The DNA here is from genome assembly GCF_013731165.1 of Rhagoletis pomonella. NCBI lineage: Eukaryota > Metazoa > Arthropoda > Insecta > Diptera > Tephritidae > Rhagoletis > Rhagoletis pomonella. The sequence continues at coordinate 174,639 of NW_023458662.1, forward strand.
TCTCCGTTCGAAGTTCGAAATTGGACCTTTGGTAAAAAATTATTTTAAATTTACCGTATGTAAACTACTAACAAAAATAGTCGTGGTACGCCCTTTTCTCTTATTTAAACGAGATATAACTTTTTCTATGTTACAGGTGCTATAAGGGGTCAAAGGTCGGGTCTTCGAAAAATTAAAAATCTTATATTTCAAACAAGTTTGAACTGATTTAACCCTAGAACACACACCCGGGTACAAATGTATCCACTTTCAACTTTGAAGTGTTGTAACTTTTGAACCGCTATACCTCTATACCGCTAACACAATAACATTTCGGATCTAGGAAGATTATTTAGTTTTGAGTTCAAATTAAAAATTTGAACCAGATCGGACCATTGGTTCAGGAGCTACAGCCTTCCAAACACATTATATACGTAAACACACACCCGGGATACGTTTGTACCCCAATAGTAAAAATCCTCATAATAATAAAAAAAAAACATTTTTTATATTATTTTTTTATTTGAAAAATTAAAAATATTCATTTCACACATTATATTATTGACTTTTATTATAAAAATTATAAAAATGCATCTTATATCTAAGGAAAATCATGGCAAATAGAGCAATTTGTTGATGTGACCGAATGTTCAAGACACATTGGCTTCTTACATTTGTCGCACAGCTTTCTGGTTTTTCTACGGCGTTTTTCCTCTTGTGCGTAACATAAATAGCAAGATCCGGACACAGGTTTTGGCGTGCGCGCTGCGGCAGATGTTGATGCTGCTGTTGACACCATTGATTCCACCGGTCGGTTGAAATATGCTTCAATAGCAATTTTAGTCGAAAAATTTCGCGTCATTTGACGATTTATGGCTCTGGCTTCAATAATGGGCATACACAATGCTTCAGCCAAGCTGCGCAGGATCTGCTTACGCTTGTTGTTTGTTCTCCAAGGCAACATAGGGTTATTCAAATCGTAGACAATGTAGGCTGCAAGAGCTGTAATGTCCAACATGTTGAAGAACATCGCTAGTGGCCATCGTTTTGTTTGTCTTTGTGTGGGATATTCCGCAAACATTTGGTCCATTCGATCAACACCACCTTTGGTACGATTATAATATTCAATTATTTCAGGTTTCCCACTGTCAGCTATTTCAGCATCATTATGCATGGTCGAAAGCAAAATTACTGCTTTATTTTTTTTGGGAACATAAGAGCACATTGTCACATTATTTTTGAAGCCAAATGTCGTTGAACCAATTGTCCTGTTTTTGTTCTGCTTCATTTCTTGAGGAATATATGATTTGTTTTTGCGCAAAGTTCCAACGATCGTGAGTTTCCAGGTGAGAAGCAGTTCTGCAACTGGCAAGGTCGTAAACAAATTGTCCATTGTAATGTTTCGGCCACTTCCTTGGTATTTAGCAGACAAATCCTTCACCACTCGTTCGCCTTGGTTCGTTTCCCTACCAGTTTCTGCTTGGCCAGTATATATTTGTCCATGCAGTGGATATGCATTTGTGGCATCGCAAATCCACCAAACCTTGATACCATATTTAGCAGGTTTTGACGGTATGTACTGCGTAAACCGTGTGCGTCCACGGTAAGGAAATAATTGTTCATCAATCGTCAAGCATGAGCTGGGCTTGTAATGTGCAGCAAGATTATTGTTCATCATCGTCCACAACTCACTGATCGGTGCTGCTTTATCAGTTAGTAAATGGGGGTCAAGGTTCTTGGTGCTGTTATCACACGTGATGCAGTGCTCTGGATCAGGGGCTGTCGATGGCTCAAGACCGACCATACGTGGCGAAGAGTCACACCCTGCGAGAGGTGCCCCTGCTTTTTACTGAATATGGCGGATCTAGAGAGAACAACTCGATAAAATCCGTAAGTCCAGGTGTTAATCGGACCGTGCCTGCGGACTGAATGGCACTACGTTAGTGTGTCTTTTTACGGTGTACTCCAGTCACGTGGCGCCGTCTGGTTTTATTTAGTCTTTCCGGGGTACCGGGGCTCTGCCTCGGATGACCTCTCTCTTCCCCCTTACTCGTGGGATTCTATGGAAGAAAAACAAATTAATAAAAAAAACAATAAAAGCTCTGTGCCCTCTAACAGTGGGCAACAGTCAGCAGTCTCAGAGGTGCACGCGATGCCCAACGAGATTGCTGAACAAATGGCGATTGCGGCGGACGAACTGGGTGCAAATCCAAACGGCCAAGGCGCTCAACCCTCTCGGGACGCTGTAATGGACGAAATGGACTTTGATCCAAACGGCCTTCTCAGCAACCCGGTGGCCATGGATGTCGATACTGCCAAAATGGACTCTGGTTCAAATGGCAACGACATCCAAATACCCACAGACGAGGAGGAGGCGCTCTTATCGTCACAGCAGGAGGAGGCTAGTACTCCTAAAAGAAAACTCTCTGGAGCAGGTAAAAAGCGCTACAAATTCTACCTCTCCAGAGGTGTCAGCGAAAGCGAGGCCAAACGGCTAGCCACTATTCCGATGGCAAAAGGAAAAGCCGAACTGGCTTTGCTGGCTGGCACAAAGCTTAAGAGGAACCGATCGGTCAACCTCACATCTTCCCCGGTGGAGAACTCTCCCAAACGGAAACCAGGTCCAGCTGACAAAAGGGCCCATATGGGACCAAAGGTACCTAGTGTTAAGGCAACTTTTGCCGATGTCACAAAGGCGCCGACCTGTCAGGCGGACACTGGTAATGGGGTTAAGTTGGGGTTACTCCCCAAAGGGTACCCTAAGGCACTTTGGTCCTTAGACCAATTACAGGCCATTCAGACGGCCATCCTGGAGGAGGTGAGGCGGCAGCGAAAGGGCTCTGTGAAGCCCAAGTTTAGCGGTTGCACCTTCCGTCCGGGATGGATGTCCATTGGCTGCGGAGACGCTATAACGCTGGAATGGCTGCGCAAGGTATCCCAAACCCTGAAGCCTTGGAAGGGCGCGGAAATTGTGGCAATGAATGCCACTGACGTGCCCAAACCCAGTGTGTACGTTGGGTACTTTCCGGAGCCATCAACCACTCCAGTGGACAGTATCCTTGGCCTTGTCGAGGGTCAGAACGAAGGGCTGCGGGTAGGTAGCTGGAGGGTGCTCAACAGGGTACAGAAGGGACCCACCACTGAGCTCACTCTAGCGGTTGACCCGCACTCAGCGGAGACACTCGACAGGCTGGGATACTTAGTCAATTATGGATATGGCAGGGTGCGCATCCATAAAAAAAGGGAAGACGACTGAGTCGTCAGACCCGAAGGGTGCGCAGCCTGCTATAGCCAGTTCCTCCTCCGCTGCACAAAGTGCGTGCTTCAAAGAGGGACCTTGCGGTTCCAAGGACGTACCCAAGGGACTGCAAAGGTTACCTTCAGAGCAGTCAGGGGCAGCGGAGAAGGAAAAAGCACCTGTCCAGGAGTCCATAGAGCGGCCCTGCTGCTCAGAAGACACTCCTGGCACGGAAAAGAGGGTACCTTCCAGCCCAGAGAGATCAAAGGCCCCTTTCGCCCAAAATCCCTTCCGTCCTCCGCTAAATGCGAATCGGAGACAAGGTCGAGGGGAGATTTCAATGGAGGAGAAGACCCTGATGGCCACCAATAGGGGGAAAAAGATGGCCAAGCGGGCTTCAAGGCCGAAAAATGGCAAACCCCCCAAGCGATAGGCCTAGGCACATCAAGTGCCTGCAAGTGAACCTCCATCATGCAAAGGCGGCCTCTGACGTCTTATGCAGGAGGTTCAAAACAGAACTCTTGGATGTCGCATTCATCCAAGAACCGTGGGTTTTCGCCGGGGCTATTAAAGGCCTAAACGACTGTGATGGTAAGATAATCTACAATACCACACACTGCAGGCCCAGAGCGGCCATATTACTACGTAATAACATGACTTTTGTTCCCATTTCAGAGTTGACACAACAGGACTTAGCTGCTGTATGGACTAAAGTGCCCACTCAAATGGGAGAACAAGAGGTCGTTCTCGCTTCAGCTTACCTCCCAGGCGACAGCTGTGAGATGCCCACAAGGGAAGTAATAGCCCTAGAGGAGTACTGCAGAAGGAGAAAGCTGAAACTAATAATGAGCTGTGACGCCAATGCCCATCACTGTGTTTGGGGCAGCTCGGACACCAATTCTAGAGGTGAGTCATTTCTTGAATTTATCACTAAGAACAACTTATTTATTCTTAACCGGGGTAATGAGCCGACCTTTGTCAATGCTATAAGAGGGGAGGTTCTAGACTTGACAATTTCCTCAACTAGCTTGTCGACCTTTATCTCAAACTGGCATGTCTCAAATGAGGTATCTATGTCGGACCACCGGCATATTCGATTCGATATAGAAGCCCAAAGAGTAACAAACCATGTTTACAGAAATCCCAGAAAAACAAACTGGGAACTCTTTCGCCTCCACATAGAGCGGGAAGTGAATGGTTCTACCGCACCAATTTCATCCGTCTATGAACTTGAGGACGAGGCGAGTAAGTTCCAAGATGTTCTTAAACAAGGTTTTGAAGAGAGCTGCCCACTGAGAACCAAGAAGTCTCAAAGGGATGTCCCTTGGTGGAGCGATTCTCTCGGAAAACTAAGGAAAAGAGCCAGGAAACTTTTCAATAGGGCAAAGTCAACAGGTGACTGGACCGCCTACAAGTCAGCCCTAACCGCTTACAACTGTGAGCTCAGAAGGTCTAAAAGGGCTACGTGGCGTGAGCACTGCGGAAGTATTTCCTCTCTTCCAGAGGTGCATCGCCTTCAGAAGGCCCTTAAACTAGATCATCCGAAAGTCCTATGCACTTTGAAAAGACCAGATGGTACCTACACTGGCACCCCGGAAGAAACCAGCAGGCTTCTGCTAGAAACCCACTTCCCGGGATGTATTCCACAAGGCACATGTCCTTCGACAAACACGGCGAACGCTGTGTGCGCAAACAGGAGGACTAGAGGCCTAGCAGGAAGAATCGTCAGTGTGGAAAAGATATCGTGGGCCATTTCAACCTTTAGTGCATATAAATCCCCTGGTCCAGATGGTATCTTCCCATGCCTGCTGCAGCAGAGCTTGGGCTTAATATCAGGGCCACTAGTCAGATTGCTGAGAGCAAGTCTCTTACTTGCTCACATACCAACAACATGGAGTGAAGTCAAAGTGGTCTTTATACCCAAAGTGGGGAAAAACTCAGCACAACTCCCAAAGGCGTACAGGCCAATTAGCCTCAGTTCCTTTCTAGTAAAGACCCTAGAAAAACTTATTGACTTTCACATAAGGGATAACTTTCTCAGGAATAAGCCTCTGTGTCAGAGTCAGCACGCATACCAGGCAGGCAAATCTACTATTACTGCAATACATAGCCTAACTCAAGTCATTGAAAAGGCATTGCGGTATAAACAGATAGCTTTGTGTGCATTCCTGGACATATCAGGTGCTTTCGACAATACGTCTTATGAAGCAATATCGACAGCTATGATACGAAAGGATATTCCTGTCCTTCTAACGGATTGGATCATAAGCATGTTGAGGTCCAGAACCATAATAGCGGAACTAGGAGACGACAGGCAAGCAGTAAATGCCACCCGTGGCTGTCCTCAAGGGGGAGTCTTATCGCCCCTACTTTGGACACTGGTTGTTGACGAACTTCTTGAAAAGCTAAATGGCAATGGATTCAAGGCATATGGATATGCAGATGACCTAGTCATCTACGTTGTCGGCTGGCATGAGGACACAATTTGTTCCAGATTGCAAGCTGCGCTCAGTCTAACGGAAGACTGGTGTGCTTCAAAGGGATTGTCAATAAACCCGCAGAAGTCCACCGTTGTCCCATTTACCAATAGAAGGAAAGTCAACTTGACTAAACCCACTTTGGCAGGGACAGAAATTGAGTTCTCAGAAGAGGCGAAGTATCTAGGGGTAACTCTGGACAAAAGGCTCAATTGGAACTCACATCTCCTTAACATTACCAACAAGGCTACAAGGGCGTTTTATGCCTGCCAGAGACTCCATGGTAAAACTTGGGGAATATCACCCAAACTTACGTATTGGTCTTTCAATACGGTCGTGAAACCTGTTGTCACATATGCGGCACTGGCCTGGTGGCCAAAAGCAAAGAAAGCAAGTGCGTGTGCCACCTTGAGCAAGCTACACCGCTTGATCTGTGTGGCCATCACAGGAGCTATGCGCACCTGTCCAACGGATGCCCTCAGTATAATTACAGGCATTCCTCCTCTATCTATTCTGATAGAAAAGGAGGCCTGCTGGAGCTCCATACGGCTGCCCAATGTAATCAGCATGAAGAGTGGAGATCTTTGGGGTCACTTGGAGGTTCTCAAGCCTTTTCTGGATGATCCCGCTATCAAGCTCACAGATATCATGCTACCGAAATTATCCTTTGATAAGCCCTACAAGGTCAGAATTCCTGAAAGGGACTGCTGTAAAGCGATAATATCTATGATTGACAAAGGGTCCCAAGTATGGTATACCGATGGATCAAAGATGGAAGACGGGAGTACTGGGGCAGGCGTGCTTGGACCAAGGTTCCAGAAAAGTCTGCCAATGGGCTCATACCCAACCATATTCCAGGCGGAGATCTTCGCAATCGAAGTCTGTGTTCGAGAATGTCTTCGGAGAAGGACAAACGGGGCCAGAATAAATATTATGTCGGATAGCCAGGCAGCACTAAGGGCCTTAGACTCATTTAAAACGACATCTAGGCTTGTGGACAGTTGTAAAACTCTTCTGAATAGCCTAGGAGCCCATAATAGAGTTACGCTGTGGTGGGTCCCTGGGCATGAAGGGTTTGAAGGCAACGAAAGGGCTGACTATCTCGCAAAACGTGGGGCCCAAACGCGAATGCATGGTCCCGAGCCTTTCTGTGGTACATCTATAGGATACACTGCAGAACTACTTAGGAGTTGGGAGGAATCTCAGATTGCTGCCCACTGGCGTAAGTCAAAGGGAATGAGACAATCAAAGAAATTCATAACTCCTTCCAAGAGGAACTCAGAAAGACTCCGTGAACTCAGCCGGGAGGGTCTTAGGACTATTACAGGCTACCTGACAGGACACTGCAAGTTAAGGTACCATCTAAACAAAATGGGGCTTTCTGTAGAGACGGACTGCAGGTTCTGTGGGCTGGCGGAGGAAACCTCGGAGCACATTCTGTGTGACTGCCCGCGTATCATGAATAGCAGACTGATGCACCTTGGGGAACGATTGTCTTCTCCATCCAAGATTTGGAACACGGCACCCTCCAATGTGCTTAATTTCTTGAATAGCCTAAGGTTGGAGTGACCACAATCAGGGTTTAGCACAATAGATCTTTTAGGTCGCAGCGCGAGTATACCCGACGTACTAATAATAATAATAATCAGTTAGTAAGCGTGTTGCACGAGTGTTTTTATCGTCAAATCTTAGGAACCGCAATATCGAACAGAAACGGTTGACTCCCATTGTGGCGCGATATAAAGGATAGTTTTTGACGCTCCATAAATCTCGAACATGTTCTCCATTGCTATGGTTCGCACCAGTCATAATAAGTATGCCAAAAAATGCATACAGCTCTGTTATTGACACAGGCGTCCATGACTTAGGAGTTGTGTTTGGATGCGCATTGTTGTAAGCATTATAAGTTTCTTTTGCTAACTTATTTGTGTGGCGCATAATTATATCAGCCGTTCATGAAACATTTGAATGTTTGCTCTATTGACAACATTTCAGTGCATTTAGCTGGTCCAGAACGTTCTCTTATAATATTTTGTCTGAGTACCTGACGACTTACATTTGGTTCTTTCATCCACTCAGTACCATCACGTGCAAAAAATTTTTCGGCACTAGCAGGTAATTCATTATTTTCTTCTACTTCTTCTTCTTCATCGTCTTCTGCATCATCCTCATAGTCCGCATAATCAGGTAATACTTCTGCGGCACTTTGCGAAACTTCAGCATCGTCATCAGCAATTTCAATGTCATTGATTTGAATTTCTTCTTCATCTTCTGAGTCAAAGTCATAGGGAGCGTCATCGTCACAAATTTCATCAAATAAAGATTGTATATATGATTCTCGCTGTTCCTCAGTTAGCCTGCATAATAAAAAAAATTAGTATATGTTTACATTGTTGCTTATTTTACATTTTTTACCTTCTATATGCTGCACTTGATAAATATTCGTTTCTTCTTGAAGTCATTTCGTATCCAGTTATTTATAGTTTCAGTTATATTTATTTTCACTTATATTTTCACTTCTTACACTTTTGAGCACCAAAACAATAATGAAAATATCAACAGGCAGCATTTATAACAACACCTCGTGTGAAAACAACCCTAGCAGCTGCATATAAAATACAAATACAGTTATACCAGTGTATTTGCTACCTACGTACCCATACCTTGCGCGACCTTTTTGCACATATCTTTTGAACCAGGTAGAATATTTCAATGAAATAAAAACCAAAATGTGTATTCGTTGTTACTCTACAAGTATATTATTATAAATTATATTATTTTGTTTTGCATTTATCAGGACAACAACAAAAACAAAAATCCACTGTTGCATGTCCTGACTTTATTTGCCCATATCGCTGGAACCAGTAGGAATATTCGAATGAAACAAAAGACAGAATACTTGTTATATATTAAAATATACATTTCAAAAAAAAAATCATAGAAATCGGTTGAATAAGCATTAAAAAAACCGCAAAATAAGGTCCCGGGTACAAACGTATCCCGGGTGTGTGTTTACGTGGTATTTTCTGGGTGTGTGTTCTAGGGTTAAAAAAATAATAATATTGCCACAAACGTGATTAAACCCGCTTTCTTCTGCAATTTGTATACTTCGTATGTATAAATCTGAGAAAAACATTTAACAGGTTCCCTGTCCTCATAAAAATATGCAAAGGGCGTAGATTATATGCCCTTATGCAAAAAAAAAATAAAATATTTAATTTCTAATTTATTATACATAAGGGTGGGAAATAGTTTTTGATAAGGTTCGTCCTATGTATCATATTCAATCCACAATTGTTTTGTATGTTTCCACACAAAAACACTATATTTTTTGCAAAATAAGTAGTAATATGTATCTGAAGTCAGCATTGATTTTGCTCATATAAGATTCATGGACGTGTGAGACAAGGTACAAAACTGTTCCCATGAATCACATGTGATTCATTGGACAGGGAACCTGTTAAAAGGAAAAAATACCTTTTTTTGTAAAAAAAATATTTTAAATAAAAACACCATACGGCTTCACTAGTAGTTCATAAAATATAAAAATGTTATTAATTTTAACATGAGTTTAATCATCGTACACAAGAGCCAATAAATCTATATATATAAAAATGGTGTAAAAAATGTATAGTAATTCATCAATTGAGAACGGTTGGGCCGATTTGGCAATTTTTTTTCAGTTGTTCGTAATTGCCAGGGGAAGGTTTTTACGAAAGAAAATTTTGGGAAAACCCTCCGGTGGACCAGGGAGCGATCTATTCGAAAAAATCGTATTTCTGGTCCGATTTGCTTAAAATTTGGTACGTAAGTAGCTTTTTGCCTATGTTAGCATATCCTTTTCCTTTTTTCCGGGCAGTGGACCAGGGACTGATCTATTCGAAAAAATCGTATTTATGGTCCGATTTGCTTAAAATTTGGTACCTAGATAGTTTTTTGCCTCGATTAGCACATAGGATGCTTTTTTTTCGGGAAGTGGACCAGGGACCGATCTATTCGAAAAAATCGTATTTATCGTCCGATTTGCTTAAAATTTGGTGCGTAGGTAGGTTTTTGCCCAGATTTGCATATAGGATATTTTTTTCGGGAAGTGGACCAGGGACCGATCTATTGAAAAAAATCTTAGTTATGGTCCGATTTGCTTAAAATTTGGTACGTAGTTAGCTTTTTTCCTAGATTAGCATATAAGATTCTTTTTTCCGGGTAGTTTCACTTCTTCTTCTTATCCGCCATGTTAGCTATCTGACAGAAAACGTGTTTCGTATTTTTTGTTGTACCAACTTTTTTCAAAAAAAAGTCCAGCTTTTGACGTTGGAAAAATAACGCAAAGGAAAGCCAAACATATAAGTAGATAATTTGTCTAATATTTTAAAATCATTTTCTTCATAACTGCTGCTTCCGTGGATATTCCAAGACACGGAATAGATGTAATAATGCAGCTGTAGGAGCCTCCTCATACCACAGAATTTATCGGCCGCCTATTTAAATAGTAGGGCTCGCTTGAAATATGTACATGAAGATGTATGGAGGTGCGCACACTACACCAACTTAATCGCTCCGACCAATTAGTTGTGGTGCAATGGAAAGACTAGCAAGCCCAACTAAATCGGCGGCCGATAAAGTCCGTGGTGTGCGATGGATCTAAAACATTTTAAACAACAAATATTGCAGTCACATTTTCGTTTTTAGGATTTTTATTCATGTGATTAGCAGTGGCGACAATGTGTGTATTAAATACGTATATGTATATTAAAAATGAAGTGATCAGTTATCTTCTATATATATAAAAATGGTGTAAAAAATGTAT
>NW_023458662.1:185239-186424 GCF_013731165.1 Rhagoletis pomonella
AAAGAATGTTAAAAGATCTCATCTCTGTGCCTAAGACTGCACCTGCATTTATTTATTTCTTGATTGTTTTAAAAAGTACAAAGTACATATACATATGTATGTATGTAAATGTTTTGTATTCGAAACATTTAATCTTAAATAAAAGAATTGTATGCTTTCAGAGTGCTTGTTTGTAATTGAAATTTATTTGGTAGGTTGTAAACGATTTTGGTCGGATTTGGGAAGAAAATTGGTAGGGAAAAAATTGCTAGTGGCAACGCTGCAGGATGTCGAGTTAAAATGATGCCCTGCAACTTGTAACATTACCAATTTTTGGATTCTCGGAATTTTCTGATAAAGATGTGGCGCTGCTAAAATATATATATACATAAGCATAAGCACGAAACTATGTATTTGTGACATGAATTATCCACATTATCGGCCGCTGTGGTGTAGTGGTACGCAGTGCGCGCTTCCACTCCGCGACGCCTGGGTTCAAGCCCTGGTCAAAGCAACATCGCAAAAAATATAGAAAAAAGGTGTTTTCTTAACAGCGGTCGTCCCTCGGCAGGCAATGGCAAACCTCCGAATGTATTTTGGGCATGAAAAACAGCTTCTCATAAAAATACAATCGCCGTTCGGAATCGGCGTAAAACTGTAGGCCCCTCCGCTTTATGTGACAACATCAAGGCGCACGTCACAATTCGGAGGAGATATGTGTAAGCGCCAATCTATTATTATTATTATTATTATTATTATTATCCACAAAAGATGGAAACTACTGCAGTTTCATTTTATAAATTTTTTGTTTATAGAAAAATGCATAGGTAAGACAATTTGGCTACGGTTCGGTTATTTGTACAATGATCTTGTGTTATCGTGTCAAAACGGTGACCATATTCAAAAAATTTCAATATATGCCTCTAGCCACATGATTAAGCTTTAGTCCAAACAGATATTTCGGTATGAAATAGCTACGCACTTTTTTTTTATAAATTTGCAGGTGGATTTTGTACAAAAATACTGTGGATGGCGTAACTGGAGTTGGCCTGATGAGCAGGGCTGCCAACTTGGCTCAAACAAAGTGCCAAATTGGCTTTTTTAAAAAATAGTAATATTTCAATACATTTTTGTGAAATCCTTTGCGTGTATACAACTGATTTATATAACTTTGGCATTGGACTTTTGTTTTAGGAATATGTTTCT
>NW_023458662.1:186524-196228 GCF_013731165.1 Rhagoletis pomonella
TAACGCTGGAGTCGAGTTATTACTCAAAATCGTATTTGTGGTCCGATTTGACTCATATTCGAGATATATATGTACTGGTAACGATAGGGGCAATACTATTGCAAAAAAGATGCGCAAGGTGGCGCTGAAGCCGAGTTGTTGCTAAAAATCGTCAATTCGGAGGCACCAGGGATCAAAGTCAAATTACTCCCGTTAAATCAACCATCAGAACCATTGCGGTCCGTGCTTTACGGTGACTATACAAAATGTGGACCAATGATACTCAAAAGTTTGGAAATTGCCACCAACTATGCTATACAGATTCAAGGACGATTCACCATCGAGCCGCAAAGACTTCTTCCCGGTATAACGCTTTCGTCAGGTTATTAAGACGGCAATAAAGGATATGCCTTCTGTCGACCACAAAACCAAACGTGAACGTGAATTGCTGGCGAACGTTGGTCCAAATGTTTCAATAAAAAAATTAATTTTGGGCGGGACGAAGTTCGCCGGGTCTGCTAGTTATTTTATATTTATGACATTTTTGAATAGAAATAATGAGATCATTCCCATTTTTAGTGTTTAAATAGTCAAAGAATTCTATACATTTCATATACATTAAAATTACTTTTAATTTGAAGTTCACTTTCAAAAATTTCAACTAGAAGCCGGTTTCTCTCTTTGCGCCAGGAAACAAACTTTATTCTTAAGATCCTCTCATACTGTAAAAAAGTACCACTTTATAAGGAGTTCATCTTAAATAAATAAATAATTTTTCAACTTAAATAATAATTTTTCAACTACGCAAAAAATGTGAAAGACTAAGAATTCGCTAAAAAGAGTATATAACTCTATGTCTTGTATGCAAAACTCTTTTACTGAGTCAGTAAATTGAGAAAAAGGAGTTGTAAGTTATAGGCAAAAGTCATTCGAATATTGAAATTTATTGTTATTAAACTGAACGTCTTCTTTTAAAATAATTTAAGCTCCATCATAATATCGCAAATGCCCATAAAACGACTGATCTTTTTGTTGTATTAATTTCTTGGGCATATCAAACATCTATATATAAATACGCCACAAGAAAATTTTGCAATCCCTTTTTTCGCTCGATTTCAATGAAAGATACACCCATTTAAAGGACATAACTTCGTCTAATCCAGAAATGTTAATACCGATACATAGGGGGCGTGGCATCCGACATATAGACTAAAATGTGAAAATCTGAACTGAAACTTAGCAAATATGCATAGATTGTAAATACCCTACTAACGGTGAAAAATGGTAGGTACTGGGAAAGTGGGCGTGGCACTTCCCATACAAATTGAAATTCTCATATTGCCTATCTCTGGAACAGCTTAAGCTAACGCCTTGAAATTTGACACAGCAACATATGTTGTCAATACCGTACTTACTGCGAAAAGTGATAGATTTTGGAAAAGGGGGCGTGGCACCGCCCATACAAACTGAAATTCTCATATCGCTTATCTCTGGAACCGCTTATACTGACGTCTTGAAATTTGACACAGCAACATATGTTGTCAATACCGTACTTACGGCGAAAAGTGGTACATTTTGAAAAGGGGGGCGTGGCACCGCCCATATAAACTGAAATTCTCATATCGCTTATCTCTGGAACCACTTATGCTAACGTGTTGAAATTTCACACAGCAACATATGTTATCAATACCGTACTTACGGCGAAGAGTAGTACATTTTGGAAAGGGGGCGTGGCACCGCCCATACGAAATGAAATTTTCATATCGCTTATCTCTACAACCGCTTATGCTAACGTCCCGAAAATTGACACAGCAACATATGTTGTCAATACCGTACTTTCGGCGAAATATGGTAGATTTTGGAAAAGGGGCGTGGCACCGCCCGTACAAACTGAAATTCTTATATCGCTTATCTCTGGAACTGTTTATGCTGATATCCTAAAATTTTACACAGCAACATACGTTTTCAATACCGTACTTACCGTGAAATGCGGTTGATTTGGAAAAGAGGCGCCTATACAAACTGAAATACTCATATCGCTTATCTCTGGAACCACTTATGCTAACGTCCTGAAATTTGAAACAGCGATTTATGATATCAATAACGTACTTAAGGCGAAAAGTGTAAGATTTTGGAAAAAGGGGCGTGGCACCGCCCATGCAAACTGAAATTCTCATATCGCTTATCTCTGGAACTGCTTATGCTGACATCCTGAAATTTGACACAGCAACATACGTTGTCAATACGTGATAGATTTTGGAAAGGGGGCGTGGCACCGCCCATACAAACTGCAATTCTCATATCGCTTATCTCTACAAACGCCTATGCTAACGTCCCGAAAATTGACACAGCAACATGTGTTGTCAATATCGTATTTTCAGCGAAATATGGTAGATTTTGGAAAAGGGGCGTGACACCGCCCGTACAAACTGAAATTCTTATATCGCTTATCTCTGGAACTGTTTATGCTGATATCCTGAAATTTTACACAGCAACATACGTTTTCAATACCGTACTTACGGTGAAATATGGTATATTTTGGAAAAGGGGCGTGGCACCGCCCGTACAAACTGAAATTCTCATATCGCTTATCTCTGGAACCGCCTATGCTAACGTCCTGAAATTTGACACAGCAACATATGTTGTCAATACCGTACTTACGGCGAAAAGTGTTAGATTTTGGAAAAGGGGGCATGGTAGCGCCAATACAAACCGCAATTCTCATATCGCTTATCTCTGGAACTGCTTATGCCGACATCCTGAAATTTGACACAGCAACATACGTTGTCAATACCGTACTTAGGGCGAAATATGGTAGATTTTGGAAAAGGGGGCGTGGCACCGCCCATAGAAACTGGAATTCTCATATCGCTTATCTCTGGAACTACTTATGCTAGCGTCCTCAAATTCGACACAGCTATTTATGATATCAATAACGTACTTATGGCGAAAAGTGGTATATTATGCTGGTGGACGTCAAAATAGTAATTCGCATAAAGGATTTAGTATTGGTGACAGGTAAAATTCAAAAGTGTATGAAAAAAGATATCGAATTTCGACAACTGGGCGATACTAGTTATCTAAAACATATCAACTATAATTCAATTATTTTCTTCATATTTTTTACAGTACAGTTTAAGGAAGTTCCAGCGTTATGTAAAAACCTTAAGAAAATACTAAAGTATTTTGTTTGAATAGAAAATTCAGTACAAATCAGTACAAATTTTGAAAAATCAGGATATTAGCGTACTGATTGAAGAAATAAATAAAATCAGTACAAGAGTTGAAAAATCAGTACTGTACTGATAAAATCAGTACGTCTGGCAACCGTAGCTCGAAGCGTATCTCCCATCTATCACAACATGATCAATTTGGTTCTTTGTTCTTTGATCAGGGGACACCCAAGTTGCTTTGTGGATGTTTCGATGCTGGTGTCTGGTACTACTGACTACCATGTTCCGTGCCGCGGCGAAGTCGATCAGCCTCTCTCCGTTGTCGGAGGTGTTGTCATGAAGGCAGAATTTTCCGACTGTTGGACCAAATATGCCTTCTTTGCCCACCCTGGCGTTAAAGTCGCCCAGAACAATTTTAATATCGTGGCGGGGGCAGCACTCATACGCTTCTCCTAGAAGCTCATCGAAACACTCCTTAGCCTCGTCTTCCTTCTCTTCCGTCGGGGCGTGCACACAAATTAGGCTGATGTTGTTAAATTTCGCCTTTACGCGGATTTTGGCGATTCGCTCACTGATGGGCGTGAACCGGGAGACAAGGTGTCGGAGTCTCCGCCCAATCACAAATCCGACACCAAATTTGTGCGCCGTCTCATGGCAGCTGTAGTAGATGTCGCATGCTGCAAATTTTTTGCAGCCATGCCCCGTCCATCGCATTTCCTGAACTGCGGTGATGTCAGCCTGGTATTTTGTTATGACATCCAGCAGTTGGATAGAGGCACCTTCCCTATAGAGGGTCCGGACATTCCGTTTGCGGGGGTCGTCAACGTGTGGGGATGCAGTTATCCGAGGCTTTTTTGGTCTTTTCATTGGCTATATTTTTTTACGTGGCGGAAATATAAGAGTCGTTGTTGCTACCAGTAGATCCATTATTTATGTAAGTAAATTTTGATCTGTAAAAAGTTTACACATTACATTACACAAAATTTTTATAAATAAATTTTAATAAAAGTTTCAATATACCGGTGGTCACAACTCGCCAGCAAGATAACTGAATACCGACCCTTGTAGTTGTAATAGTCTGTTGCATCATCTTTTGGTGGTTGAACTTCTATGTGGCAGCCATCCACAGCTGAAAAGCATTGACGAAACCCAATTCGCGCGAATCCATCAACAACTTTTCTGATTTCGTGTTGATTTGGAGGGTTGGATTAATACAGTCAGATATATTTTCGCATACTGCCTGACAAAAATCCAAAACAATTTCACCAACAGTACTGCGTCCTATTCCGAAAAGACTTGCAAGAGTCCTGTACTCCGCTGCAGATCCCAATACGAATAGTGAGATAGCCACCCTTTTATGAAGTAGGATGCATGGCCTCATATGAGTGTCCGCCTTTTAGATGCCTCCAACTTTGTGAAAAATTCTCCGAAAAGCATTTCTATTGAGTAGAAAATTTTCTTTGGAACGATTTTCTTCCATTAGAGGCACATCAAGCTCCCAAAAAGTGCCACTGCGATCCTTAAAAGAATATCGCATGTTTATTGTATTAATGGAATAAAAGATATGCTTACCAGTTTCCACAGGTGCCTTTCTCTTACATCAGGAAGTGTAACAATCCCAGCTTCAAACATCGTGGTAAAGTCTATGCTTGCAAATGCATTAATTATTTTCATATTGTTGAATAATTTTAAGGGAAGAATGTTAAGTTTTTTTTTTAAATAAGTAATTGTTTTTTGCCAACAAAATAGCAGCTAATCGTATTTTTTCTCTTCTTTCCATTTTGAGCTCAAAGTTTTTGTCAAATCAGCTGATAACTAAATGCGCAGGTAGAAGAAGGAAATTTGTTATGCACAATGGTGCTGTCTGTCAGGGGTAAATAGGGTATTTGCATTTGTGCCACTTAATTCAACTTAACTCAACCTGTCTGTCTCCGCTATTATACAACAGCGATAACATTGAACGATAACCAATGTATAAAATTGCTTTAACAAAAATACCAAACGATTTGTTAGTTTTATGTAACTATCATTCGAATGAATGTGACGAACTCCTTTTTATTGCAATGTACTCCCTTGTACTCCAAAAAAACAAAATTTTTATCATATAAAGGGCGTAAAATAATAACTGTCGCACAATTTTTTTGAAAAATAAAAGATTTCTTTATAGATTTTGCGAAAAAAGAAAGATTATAATTTTAAAACATAAAATTAAAATAAAATATTTACAAAGCTAACAATAAAATACTTTTTTCGCAAAATCTATAAAGGACCTCTTATTTTTCAAAATACCTGTGCGACAGTTATTATTTTACGCCCTGTACATTGCTGATGACAGAAATGCTTAACTTTACACATAGCTTTATTTTTAATCGAACCTTTAAATATAAAGTGAGCTTTAAAGTTAAGGGTTACGGCCCTTAGTAAGTAAAGTTAAGTGTGATAGTAAACAGGTGTAAGCATGGTCGTAGCCAGGTAGGTGCAGGGCGCTCGGGTATAAAAATCAGAAAAATATTAAATTAATTATAAGGCCTAAATTAAAAAAATTGCCATACATTCAGAAAGACTTTGAAGCTCTTTTGTGGAATTTATTTATTTTTAATATTTATTGTTGCTTTGAAAAAGATGCTAAGATATATTTATTTGTTTGTACCTAATTAATGAAAATGATCTCAAATATGCGATTATATATATATTTACTTTTTTGGTGATTTTTTACAATAAATTGCACAAATAATTAAAACAATATTTTATTCCTTTTTTATGTTTGTACTGCTTTTTTTCTATCGAAAATAAAAATGTACTCCTTTCTCCATTTCAGAATCTGGCAAAGATGTTTTTGTGTAGTAAAGTATGAATTATACGCTTTCGGTTTCAATAAAAACTTGGTTTATATATACTGCATAGAAGTATTAAAAAATATTTAAAGTTGTAACTGGTGGGACATCTCCTTGTCGATTATTTGACTGACAACGTTACATTCGTACGCACTTTTTCTAAAATATGAATCAATTGTCAATTGAATGACAGAAAACCATCTGGGTTTTTTAGGTGATATGATTAGGCATGGTCAAATCTATGCTTTTCTAAAAGAAAGGTTTTAATAAACCCTTTGGTTTCAAAGTTATAGGCATTCGAATGTGCACTGTGTCAAAAAGTTTGACATTTCTGCGTAATGGGTGAACAAATGGTGCTTGTTTTACAGTATGTCGTCCACAATGAATGCAGAAGGACATCTGCATACTCAATTGTTGTAAATTTTAGGTTTTTGACAATTTCTGCTCATAAAATTTGGGCACTGGCAACGTTACACAAATCACTGGCCACGTTACACGTACGGATCGCTTGGGCAAGGTTTAACCGCTTTGCTAATCTATTTTTTCTTTGCATTCTTATTTTGTCATTATAAACAAATGTTGAACTAAAACTGGGCATTATTATCGTCGCAAATAATATTTATTTAACTTTACTGCGAAAACCACTTATGTTGAATAACTTACAATAGGCATAAGTTTATCTAAAGTACCATGTTGTGCGCTTTCTTTTTAATCCTTTCTGAATCATTGCTTTTTTTTCCAATACCATCCAAGACAATTTCAAAACAGAAAAGGTTTCTACAACTTCGTTCATCTTGGATACAAAAATGTTAATGCATTTATCGCAGTTCTATAAAAGAGTTCTCGCATAAACGATTTTTAACAAAATAAATAGATTAATAAACTTGTATCAGATTCTATAAAATCTTGGTGATAGGAACACAATCTCGTTTAATGGGGCAGATAACTTATCAGTTTTACTTGTTGCAAAACATTTCATTGAATTCCAGGCAAATACTTACATAATAAAAATCTTAAGAGATCGAGATTTCAAGGGATATTTTACAAATGTTAGTTTCGCTTTATTTAAATAGAATAGTTATCAGAATTTAGTAGGGTAATGCTCAATACGCAATTGTTCACGCAAATACTTTCTTCATATCTTATTATTTATTGCTAAAATGAATTGAGAATAGTTATGAAGTCAATAAAAAAATATTTAAATAAAAAGAAAAACACTTGCCACGTTACGCTTATTTATTAGTTAATTGTGCAACGAAGTCAGCTACGATTTCTTTTTTTCCATATGGCATCAGTATAATATCGGTAATTCCCAGCCGCAAGGGGGGAGGGTGTTTTGGGGGTTTAAACCTCCCTGTTGGAGGGAAATATACATACAAATTTGCCATAATTTGGTTTAAAATAATGATAGTAAAAAATATTTTTAAATCTCAAAAATTTTTGTTGAGTTTGAGGCCGTTTCTAATGGTTCATATCCCAGTGACCGCGGTGAAGAAGTCTCATGAGGAGATGTGGTGATAAAAGATGTAAGTTCTACCTATGGGTAAATTATTGTTTTTCGACAACATTTTTTCATTAGAAAGAAACGGTCTTAAGCTCGATAAAAATTGTTGAATATAATGGTTAAAAGGCCATAAAAAAAATTAAGATATCCGTAAAACTTTTTTATTGAAATAGCTTAATGGTGACAACATTGTTTCCCTTGCAATTAAGGGAACGGAGGGTTTTGAGGGTTCAGCGCCTAATAGGTTCCACCTATTAAAAAAAAAAGCGAGAGTCAATTAAAAAAAGCGATTCAAGCACAACGCACTTGCAAAAGTGCACTATGTAAAATTATTTCGATTTTTAGTTTTTGTTGGTTAACGTACGTTCATACGAATCGTTGCAAAATTTCTGTTTTTATACCCGAGCGCACTTGTGCACAAGGGTATATTAATTTTGTTCACATAACGGTTGTTTGTAACAGCCGAAACGAATCGAGATAGATATAGACAAATGTATACATAAATGATCAGGATGAAAAAAGAAATCGATTAAGCCATGTCTGTCTGCCCGTCCGTCTGTCCGTCTGTCCGTGTACACGATAACTCGAGCAAAAATTGAGATATCTCAACGAAATTTGGTATGTAGGTTTCCCTTAATCCAAGGTAGGTTGGTATTGAAAATGGGGGAAATCGGACTGTAACCACGCCCACTTCCCATATAACGGTAATTCCCAGAAATACGAAATCTGCGATATTTATTGATTAATTGATATCTACAATAATTTTTAGACGAAAAAAATACTATTATAAATTTTTGTAAAATGGGCGTAGCCACGCCCACTTATGGTTACATGTGTATATCTTGGTAACCGCTGCACCAATTTCTTCCAAACTTGGCACAGTTGTTGGCCTTGATACAGCATAAAAAAGCGCCGAAACTTTTTAAAATCGGACAATAACCACGCCGACATCCCGTATAACGGTAATTTAGAGAAATACAAAATCTTCGATAAATTAGTAAATATTGAATCTAATTTATTCAAAATTGATGCTTGCAACAATTCTTTACCAAGAAATACGTTTATGGTAAAATTTTGGAAAATGGGCGTGGCACCGCCCACTTATGGTTACATGTGTATATCTTAGGAACCGCTGCACCAATTTCTTGCAAACTTGGCACAGTTGTTGGCCTTAGTACACCATACCAAACGGCCAAAAATCTTTTAATTCGGACAATAACCACGCCCACATCCCATATAACGGCTATTTTTGGAAATACGAAAACTGCGATATTTTAGTAACTACTGAAGATTATTCACTCAAAATTGATATTTACAACAATTTTTAGACGAAAAATAAGAATATTATAAATTTTTGGAAAATGGGCGTAGCCACGCCCACTTATGGTTACATGTGTATATCTTCGTAACCGCTGCACCAATTTCTTGCAAACTTGGCACAGTTGTTGGCCTTAGTACACCATACCAAATGGCCAAAAATCTTTTAATTCGGACAATAACCACGCCCACATCCCATATAACGGTAATTTAGATAAATATAAAATCTTCGATAAATCAGTAAATATTGAAGCTAATTTATTCAAAATTGATGCTTGCAAAAGTTCTTTACCAAGAAATACTTTTATGGTACAATTTTGGAAAATGGGCGGGGCACCGCCCACTTATGATCACATATATGTATATCGGTAACCGTTCTACCAATTTGTACCAAACTCGGTGTGTGTCAAAACGCATGTGCTTCCTCGACTTTAGCGCTCAGACGCACAGGGGTTTCGTATTATTTGCAAAAAGAAACAAAATGATACAGACAGTGATTTAGTATTAATTCAAATCAATAGTCTTATATATTTGTCAAGATTTCTTTTTGTACAATTGAGTATATTACCTTAATGCGGAAATTATCGATGAGGCTGGTAGCTCCGGTGTTCTTCCTTGATGATTCAAAAGAGAAGTGACGGATTAAATTAAATCGCGTTAGTTGCGGACCGCCGGACAAACACCGATATAGAAGGGGAAAGTTAACGAAAGTTCGTTGTCCGGCGAGAAGGGCTTGCTAACGGCCCAAGTCTTCGCGTTAATACGTAAGTGTATACATACGTGCGCATGTATAGTTATATACACACGCATGCGTACACAAATACGTATGTGAGTGAGTTAGAGAAAATGGCATAAGGGTGGAGTTTTTTTGAAATATTTAGGCTGAAGGCCTAAACA
>NW_023458662.1:196328-196974 GCF_013731165.1 Rhagoletis pomonella
CATAAGGGTGGAGTTTTTTTGAAATATTTAGGCTGAAGGCCTAAACAGTGTGGTTATTGTGCTTGCCACATGAAAGCAAAGCGTTGAAAATTATTGAAATCGGACTAAAATTACGGCCGCTTTTCATATAACGGTAAATTTCAGAAATACTTGAAACTTCACTATTTCGAAATTGAAGGACGCCAATTTACTCAAAATTTATACACCCCGGCTTACCATCTAGCGGTAGGTTTCGGAAAGGTGAAGAAACATATATTTAATACTTGCGCCGGGTATTTAATGTTCGGCTCCGCCCGAACTTAGACTTTCTTACTTGTTTAATTTGTGTTTCTAGCAGTAGACGGAATTTCGCAACGTTCCGAATAAATAAAAAAAGATTTTCCGTACGTTTCCAAGGCAGTTAAAAAATGCGTATAATTTTCGTCATGAAATTGACATCATAAATTTTGTGTTTCTAGTTCAGCTTTCATATTAATTATTTTGGGGTAGCAAATTTAAAATCAACGAAAATACAAACAATATACTAAATGTTTTAGTTTTATCAAATAAATTGCTAAAAATGTTATCTAAATCTAAATTATGTATTTAAATCGATGTGTCCATTGAAACATATAATTTTTCGAATACGGAATAAAGCGAAAAAGCA
>NW_023458662.1:196984-198651 GCF_013731165.1 Rhagoletis pomonella
CCATTGAAACATATAATTTTTCGAATACGGAATAAAGCGAAAAAGCATGATCCTATCCTTTGTATTCGAAAAAATAAAAAAAAAAATATGAGGAATGATAAAAACTTATCAACTTGGTTCAATTTTGGTTAAGATTTCTACCGGGTGTGGGGCGCACACATATGCTTTTTTAAGAAGTTTTACTTCTATCACGTGTACGGTGTTGCTCTCGTGCTATTAGTCTAATGCTTTTTTCTAAAGTAGTTTTTCTCAGTGGCAATTTATACATTTTATGTAAGTAGAAGCGGCACATTGGGTGAACTAAATGCATTCATACCAGAGTTCGTAGAGCGCTCAAAATTCGTTCTTGCTCTTTCGAGTTATCACTCAAAAAAACAAAAGCCATGAAAAATATTTTTAGAGTAAATCGTTGAAAGCAACGCTCTTGCATACACTGCTCAAACACTTGTATTACTCATTCGTTCGTATACAAAGAGTGCTTATCGTTGTGAGAACATCTGCACTGTTTGCATAGCCCGCGTTTTGCTACTCATGCGCTCTATATTTGAGCTGAATAGTATTTGAATTTATCAATGATAAGTATTTTGATGTGATATTCTTTCGTTATTTAAATTTGTCAATGATAAATATATCGATGTGAAACCTGAACACTTATCCAAACGAAACACAAAGTCTACCCAAATTTTTTTCTTTATTGAATAAAAATAACACATTTGCAGAAAGTTTTTCATGGTAATTTTTTTGGTCAATTTTTTATAAACATAGAGCTCATTCTACAACAAAAACATGTTAATCGAAAATTTCGAACTTTGAGCAAAATTAAAGAAAATTCAAAAATTGTTCATCAAAATTTCAAACTTAGCTTAAAAACAACACATTTGCGGAAATATTATTCTACAAAAAAAGTAAGGGTAATCACAATCCGGTGCATATGGTCTTGCATGTGCATATTTCGGTGCATTTGAAAATTTTATGCTTGCTACTATGGCAACCGTTCGCATTTTATTGTTGTGAATTTGCAAATGCATCGAAATATGCACACCCAAGACCATAAGAACCGTATTCTTATTAATATTAATTTAAATTAAAATTTCAATGTTTGGACAAAATTAAAGAAAATTCAGCAATTTTTCAGTAAACAAACTTAACTTGAAAATGGCACATTTGCAGGAATACAGTAACCAGCAAAAGTATTTTGGCATTGATTTTTATTACGATTTTCAAAAGGTTTTTCAAAGTGTATTTTTTCGTTAATTTTCTATAAAGCTAGGGCTCATTATACAACAAAAACCATGTAAATCAAAATTGTAACCCTTGGAAAAACTTACGGAAAATTCAGCAAATTCGCATCACGATTTCAAACTTTTCAATCATAATTTTTAAACAGAATCCGAACACGTAGTTTTATAGCCCCCTCGATTTTAATATAAAAAAGTAAACGTTTTAAGTGGCTAAAATTCGCGTTGACTTTCCATACTTTTTTTGCTCACGGTATATTTAAAAAATGGAAGAAAATGCTCAACACCGTCAGCAAAAAAATTATGGAAAGTCAACGTGTTCGGATTCGGTTTACAAATTATGATTGAAAAGTTTGAAATCTTGATGCGAATTCGCTGAATTTTTCGTAAGTTTTTCCACGGGTTACAATTTTGATTTAAATGTTTTTT
>NW_023458662.1:198661-199887 GCF_013731165.1 Rhagoletis pomonella
CTACATCTAATCTGCAAGTCGCTGTTAACGTGATTGTATCATGGGCCAATAAATGGAGAATCAAACTCAACAACTCTAAGTCGCAGCACTTAGATTTCTCTTTACAAAACACACTACATAAGCCTATTTATATCGACAATGTAATCATTCCACATGTTAATGAAGCGAAATAAGTATTACGCTGGACGCTAAACTACGTTGGAAGGCACATGTTAAGAAAAAACGGGAAGAGCTTGACTTGAAATTAACCAAAATGCACTATCTTATTGGCAGAAACTCTAAGCTGTCAATCCATAACAAATTACTGCTGTATAGACAAGTGCTGAAACCAGTTTGGTCTTACGGCATCCAACTCAGGGGGTGTGCCAGTCTTAACTGCGTCAATACTATTCAACGCTTTCAGAACAAAGTGCTCAGAAGTATAGTAAATGCTCCATTCTACATCCGAAACTCCGATCTCCAACGTGATCTCTGCATGCCAACTGTCACTACAGTGGCAAAGGAAACAGCTAGAGCCCACAAACAGCGATTAACGAACTCACTGCGCCGGCGACTAAAGCGAAAAACTGTTCTAGACCTGATGGGAAGCTAGTACTAGCATTTGCACTTTTCTAAAAACTGCATTTGTCTTCACACATTTTAAATTTTATCCAATTTAAATTACTTGTTAATATGTACTTTTGATCATATTAGTTGTAATAATAATATGCATCTTTTAATATGATAGATGCGTAATAATAAAAAAAAAATATATACATAAATTCATTAAAACATAGCTCTACGGCTGCAGAACGAAAATTTTCAACGTTTTCTTTGATAAAAACTAAACTAAGGAATAAACTTAAGATGCAGCTGAACAGTTTTAGATCTTGACACTTAAACAACTCCTGCAATTCTTGACTCGGCGCAAAAATTTAAATAATGGTTCCGTACGTCATGCGGACTGCGCCCCTTGGGCAGATTGGCGGAAAAGGAGGGTAAAACCGTTGGGATTATTATTATTATAAGATTGACGGTATTAATAGCATAATGCTATGCAAGGATCTTGTAAACAAAAATGACCTGCATCATGTGTGGTCAGCTGCTAAAGATTTGCATGTGTAATTAATTGATTTAAATTTACTTTTAAGAAATTAAACTTATTGGTACATAACATGTATTTATATAATTCATACAACGAAAGAATGTTAAAAGATCTCATCTCTGTGCCTAAGACTGCACCTGCA
>NW_023458663.1:0-4698 GCF_013731165.1 Rhagoletis pomonella
CCGGCCTCCGCGCGGGTCTTTAGGCAGGGGGCAGGGGTGAGTGAGCGGTTAAGGGGGTGCTTGACGGAATCGCCAGCACCAGTTCGGGCTCCTCACCTATGGTTTTTACGCAGGGGGCAGGGGTGAGTGCGCGGTTAAGGGGGGTGCTTGACGGAATCGCCAGCACCAGTTCGGGCTCCTCACCTAGTTTTCCTGGTGCGTCCTCGAGGGCTCCCCAAAAGCAGCCTTCTGGAAAGCCCAAACGGCAGGCTTCGTCGGGTCGAAAGGCGTACTCAGACAGACGCATGGCAACCAAGATTTTGGCACGCTACGGTGGTCAGGATGTTTCTCAGCTGTCTGAGAAGCATGCTAAAATGCTCGAGTGGGCCAAAGGGGTGCTACGTGGTCTGGATGGCGTTTAAAAGGGTCCGACCAAAGGAGATGCGAGTGCATCTCATGCAGCTCCTAAGAAACAGAGGTCTCAAGAGGGAGAAAACTCCGGAGCAAAGAGACCTAGGACTGGGGGTGCACCTGCCCTCTTTAGCGAAATCGCTAAGCAGGCGGGATCAATTACCCTGGGGGTCATTGATAGAAGTAGGGAGGATGGCGCCATATCCAGGGATAACTGGAGGCGCGTGGCAACAGCCATCTCCTCTGTCTTCTTAAGACAGTGGTTAGAGGAAGCTCTGGACCACCTCCAAGATGCGAGGATGCTGGATGGCATCACGGCATCCATAAGATGATTGCTTGCGCCGACGAACGGTCGGCGTCAATGTATAAGGCTGCAGTGTCTCTGGTGGGGGAGGTTTGGAAGGGTGCCAAGCTAGAAGCCGTGGAGGAAAAGGACCTTCCTTCCCGTCCGCGTGCCCGTGTCTGGCTCCCCCCGAGCCCTCCGCACCAGAGGAAATCCTCCGGTACTGCAACCCGAAACTGCCCACGCAAAGCTGGAGGGTTATCAGATTTGAGGGGTCCGAGGAATCGCATTGGCAAGTGCTGATTTTACTTAACGCGAAGTCCCTCAGTCCCCTCGCTGAGTCAGGGGGAGTCATAACTTATGGCTTCGAAAGGGTAGTCCTTAGGGTCTACCAATCCGATGCTAGAAGGGATGGCTCTCAACTTCCGGAGGCGCCGATGATAGGCCAGCCCGAGGCGGAGGAAACCCCCATGAGCATGGAGGTAGAATCCGCCACGCCAGAAGCGGAAAGTGCTGGGGATGCTCTCTCAACCGAGGGATCCTTCATCAGTATCGGACGGTTTTATGACGGGGTGGAGGAAGAGAGGCTTCTAGCCTCGGTCAACGAGGACGCTGAAGGATGAAGATCCTCCAGATAAATCTCCAACACTCTAAGGCGGCGTCCGCAAATCTTCTCATCCACCTTGAGCAAGGTGGAGCCTACGTAGTCCTGATCCAGGATCCGTGGCCGAGCAGTAACGGTATCTCCGAGATTAGGACGCCTAAGTTTAAGCTGATGCTGCAGAAACAAGCAGGTAGACCAAGATCCTGTTTGCTCATCAGAAACGAATTCAAAGCACTAATTATACATAATTTCAGCAATGAGGACATTGTGATGGTTAGCGTGGAGGACAGCGCCAGAGAGCTCTGGCTCGTTTCCGCATACATGGCGCATGACGACGAGGTGGAACCACCTCCACTATTGCTGCGTGAGACCATAGCTGAAGCGAGGCGACTAAAAGTCGACATTATCATTGGATCGGATGCGAACTCGAGGCACTCGTGCTGGGGAAGCTCAGACATCAATGCGAGAGGTGAGTCGCTTTTTGATTTTATTCTAAGTGAGGACTTAGGTATTTGTAATAGAGGTAACGAACCGACCTTTATCACTGCGGCCAGGCAAGAGGTCCTCGACCTTACCCTTGCCTCGTCTTCTTTATCATCCCGTATATCCGATTGGAGGGTTCTTCAGGATCACTCCTTCTCGGACAATAGATATATTCAGTTTTATCTGGACGAAGATCGTCCTAAAATTATCCCCTATAGAAAAAAATTGCGGGAATTACTCCCAGAGGCCCCTCCGGTAAACTTAAGCACTGAAATCTCGATTGAGGACTCGGTAGAGAAATTTACATCGGCCTGTAGATGTGCCATTGAAAGCTCATGCCCGCTGAGCAGGCCCTCGGGCAAAGTCCGACTGAAATGGTGGACGATGCAACTCTCGGAACTTAGGGCGTCGAGCAGGCGCCTTTTCAACAAAGCCAGGAAGAGTGGACAACACTCCGACTGGGAACTCTACAAGGTCGGACTGGGTATATATAAGACCGAGATAAGAAAGGCCAAAACTGAGTCGTGGAGAAATTTCTGCGAAGTAGTAGAAGGTTGTCACGAATCGTCTCGATTTAGGCGAATCCTTGCGAGGAGTCCTGTACCTCTGGGATACTTGAGGGACGAAGAGGGAAACTGGGCCATGAGCGGAGGGGAGTCGCTTAAGCTACTCCTTGACACTCATTTCCCAGCAAACCCCACACCGTGTGAGCTTACCGGTGTCGGTACGGTTGGCTGCCCAACATTCTCCGGTGAACTACTGGAGAAACTCCGACTGCCTTGGGCGATTGACTCTTTCAAGCCCTTCAAGTCCCCCGGACCGGATGGCATTATTCCTGCGCAGCTGCAAAAGGCTGTCGAGGTCTCGTGTCTCTGGCTCACCCCAAACTATGCGAGCTACCTAGAAAGGGGGTACATCCCGAGGGCCTGGAGGAGGGTGAGGGTCACCTTTATCTCCAAAGCAGGAAAAAGCTCTCATGTGTCTCCGAGGGCCTTCAGGCCAATCAGTCTCTCCTCCTTCTTACTGAAGACTTTCGAGAGGCTCATTGACCTGTATATAAGAAACAGGATTCCTCGAGAGCGATTGAGCCTCTCAGCATGCGTATCTAAAAGGCAGATCCGTGGAGTCTGCCTTGCACTCAATTGTTAAAGTCATAGAGGAGTCCCTTGTGAACAAAGATTTTGTAGTTGGGGCCTTCCTTGACATCGAGGGGGCTTTTAATAATGTGTTACCTGGGGCGATAGTGAGAGCGCTAACTAAGTTTGGAGTCGAGAGCCACTTAGTTGGGCTCATCTTTAGCACGTTGTACGACAGAATGGGGAAATGCCTCTGACCAGCGTAAAGTGAGCAGAGGCCCCCCGCAGGGAGGCGTCCTTTCCCCACAGTGGTCTTGAAGCAACCATAGCTATGACTAAAATGCCAACCAAAACGGCTTACATAACTGTCTTTGTACATAATCATAGATCAAAATTTCGTTGAAAATAAAATTCCATCTGCTCCTATGCTTAAAATATTATAAAATGTTGATCTAGAACTTTCCAAATCTAGTTATATAATCGCGAAGGTCTATGGTAATATAATTATAACACTTTCTTACGTGATAAGCATAAAATATTTTAACTTAGTTATTCAAGAGATAATATTACATAATTGCATATTTTAATAATTCTTATTGCATAAATTTTATAAATTTACAAAGTCAATATAAAATATTATTTTATATAAATTCATATGTGTTTTGATGAAAATTCAATGACAGTTTTTTTTTTTTAATTGATTATATATTTAGGGTCGTCAATCGAATTAACTTTATAATTGAGCCAAAATCTTAAAAATACGCCATGAATGGATTCTCCAGCTTGCTCCGACCACATTCCGAAGCCGCCGTTGCCTAAAAAATGCAGACTATGTTCCAAATGATTTAGAAGCACGTGAATTTTTAATGTTTCCGACATTTCTGTGCTTCGGAAGGCTTTAGCGAGTTTACTTACATGATTTTTTAATTCTGACCCAACTGACAAAGCAGTCAACCCATTGGTGGAGTTTTTTTCACTCAATACATTTAAGGTATGTGCTCTCCCTTGTATAACTTTTGGATGGCTGGTTGCCCGAGCAGTGAGCCAGATATAACAAGAGCATGAACTTGTTCTTGTTTCTTTTGTCGAATCTTCATAGTTAGGCATGTTTGGAAGAGGCCGCGTTGCATTTGGTATATCCATATCTCGGTCACAGAGAACCCTACGACATGTACCACAAATGCCTAATGGGAACTTCGAATTGGTCAATCTAAAATTTTCACTAACGTATTTTTTAATAAGACACACCAATTTTCCGGTTATATTAAATTCAGAAGGTTTTGACGATCCGAATTTAATCTTTCTCCCACAAGGCGCGCACACTTTAAATCTGTTCTCTTCGTGATTACATTTATGTTGCGGATGACTTATAGAAGACATGATGTGCAATCAAATAGCTTACACCAGAAATATTATCATCGAGAAAAATACTATCTGTTTTTCTTTTACACTAATATACAAAACGATAACTTTAGAATACTCTGTTGAACAAGAAATACTAACAATTGCAGTTAAATTTTTTCCAAATTTTCATTTGACAATATTTTAGGCATAGGAGCAGATATGATTTTAATTCCAACTGCATATTGGTGTATGGGTGCCTTCCAAAACAGGTATGCAAGCAGTTTTGGTTGGCATTTTAGTCATACCTATCATTGTTTCAAGACCACTGTGTCCCCCTTTCTCTGGATAGGCGTAATAAACGACATCTTGGAGGAGTTGAAAAGGAGAGGATGCCGGGTTATTGGCTACGCGGATGATATGGCCCTCATCGTCAGAGGAAAGTTCCTGGACACTCTGTATGATCTCATGCAAGGGTATCTGAATTTGGTCTTCTGAACTGGTCTTCTCGCTGTGGACTT
>NW_023458663.1:4798-16938 GCF_013731165.1 Rhagoletis pomonella
AAAAATGCTACTGTTCAGACTGGGTTAGCGAAAGCGCACACCCGAAAAAATGGAAAACAAAGCTCAAAAAATAAAATGTTGAAAGTAGTCACTTCAGGTACTTCTACATCGGCGGAGAATAATCGTTTTAGTATTCTCGATGATATGAATAATGATTCTAACCAACAGGTAGTTAAAAAAATACAAGCCTCCACCTATTTATCTACGAGAACAAAGTTCGAATGCCCTGGTAGATACTCTCTTAAAACTATAAGGGAAAAATAAAATTCATGTGGTTCCTATTAAAAAGGGTAATATACACGAAGTGAAAATACAGGCTCAAAACGAATATATTTTTCGTAAAATTACCAGTGAGTTTGATGAGTGTAAGAAATCTTATTACACCTATCAACTTAAAAGTAGTCGAAGACTAGAAGTTGTCATAAAAGGCATCGAGTCCAGTGTGAACCCATAAGAGATAGAAAATGCTCTTAGGGAAGAAGAATTTAAGGTGCGCATTGTCTTCAACATCAAAAATAAAGAAAACATCCCTCAACCGATGTTGATAATAGAGCTAGAGCCTGACATTTACAGTCTGAAGAAAGGGGAAGTGCATCAAATATATCAATTGCGATATCTTCTACACCGTAGTATCTCCGTAGCGTAGAGGCCCTGTTCAATGTCATAACTGCCAGGAATTTGGTCACACACGTCGCTACTGCATCTTACCTGGTGTCTGTGTTATCTGTGGGGATCTACACACTTCTAAAGAATGTGTGAAACCAAAAATTGACCCAAAATCCAAAAAGTGCAGTAACTGCGGTAGAAATCACACTGCTAACTAAAGAGGTTGTCCAGTTTATATCGTATGAAAGAGAAAACAGTTCCCAAAAATATTCGTATTAAGCAAAACCCCATACCAGAACCCGCTAAGCTAATGTCTGCGCCAATGAACGTTAATAACTTTACTTCATATGCACAAATGCTCAAAAATACTGCTCCGACACAACCTCTTTTTGGTCAGAACAGTAGTAACCTAGAAGCTACTATAAACAACTTTATGAAAGTTATGCAGGAGCAAATGATGGCAATGCAGAGCATGGTACAAGATTTGATGTAAAAATCTATTACTTCAAGCCATATTAGCTAAACCATGAATAATCTCAAAATTTGTTTTTGGAATGCGAACGGGATAACCCAGCATAAAAACGAACTAGAAATTTTCCTAGAGCGATATCATATAGACGTTTTGCTTGTATCAGAAACCCACCTTACGCAATTTAATAACTTTCAAATTAATGGGTACAAATTCTATAATACTAAGCATCCACAAGCTAAAGCCCGAGGTGTTCCACTATCCGCTATTCTCATTCGTAACAGAATAAAGCACTATGAATAAGAATCGCAAAGTGATGAGTTCATTAATAACACTGCAATACACATTGATGACCACTTGGATGGCCTTACTGTATCTGCTATATACTGCCCCCCCCCCCCTCGTCATAACATAACGGAAAAACAATTTGACGACTTTTCCTAAAGTTTGGCAGTAAGTTTATTGTAGCGGGAGATTACAATGCCAAGCACACATTCTGGGAATCTAGATTTATTACACCAAAGGGTAGAAATCTATATAAAGTAACCCAGAACAGAAGATTTGATGTCTTGTCTACTGGTCAACGTATTGGCCATCTGAACCCCAAAAAATACCCGATCTTATTGACTTTCGTGTAACAAAGGGTATTGTGCGACACCGAGTTAATACTGAAGCCTTATTTAATCTCTCTTCAGATCATTCACCCTGCCTCATAACATTATCAATGTTTATTAATTATGAGGAAAAACAAAAAAATCTTACAAATAAGCACACAAACTGGTTAAAATACAAAAAGTATGTCAGTTTGCACATTGACCCGCAAATTCCTATTCGGACCAAGAATTATACCGACAGGGCAGCTGAACATCTCACTGATATAATAGTTAAGGCCGCAGAAATTGCAACACCAAATCCTTCTATTAAACATCGCAGTTCTTGCTGCCCTGGCATGCACACCCCAAACATTCTTAACTTAATAAGTAAAAAGCGACAATTAAGAAGGGAATGGTAAAGAATTCGCTCTCCGAAGCTTAAACAGGAGCTGAATGCGTGTACAAAGGAATTACGTATTTAGTTGCAGGCGGAAAAAGAAAGAAGTACGCAGTCAATCCTTCAGTCCTTGCCTGCTTCGAAACAGACTGACTACCCGCTTTATCGAACACTGAAGCATGCGAAGAGGCCCGTTCTTCGAGAAGCACCATTGTGTACTCAGACCGGCAGCTAGGCGAGGAATGATGAGGATAAAGCAAACGCTTTCGCCTGTCATCTTTCACAAGTCTTTAGACCCAATGAAGGTGCTCATCCTTCAAATATTTCAATACCCCCCAGTAGCCTTACCACAAATCCGCTTCGGTTAAAAAAAAGGATTTAATTAACACCATTGTTCATGATATTCAGAAGCATAAAGCGCCTGGTTACGATAGGATTACAGGTGAAATGATAAAAGAGCTTCCACAAACTGCCATACATTTTTTGTTACATATTTCTAATAACATGCTAAAGTTGGGAAACTTCCGCGACTTATGGAAACCTTCGGAAATAATTATGGTGCCAAAACCAGGCAAAGATGAGACGGTAGTAAGTTCATATCGGCCGATTAGCTTGATTTCTGTATTTTCCAAAATATTTGAAAAACTTCTATTGAAAAAAAAATACAAGTAACCAAATAATACCACCACATCAGTTTGGGTTTCGTGAAAAACGTGGCACTGTAGAACAAGTTCATAGAATTGTTTCTTCTATTAGAAAATCATTCGAAGGGAAGCAATACTGCACCGGTGTATTTTTGGACATCTCTCAAGCTTTTGACATAGTCTGGCGTGATGGGCTTATATACAAACTAAAGGTTTCACTCCCTGCAAATACGCATGCAATTCTGGAAAGCTTTCTGGTGGGGAGAAACTTCAGTGTAGGGCAGAACTCCTTTGGAACGGAAAGTCACCCAATATAAGCAGGTGTCCCTCAAGGCAGTGTTCTAGGACCCATATTGTACGTAATATGCACTCGTGATTTGCCAATTGATGAAACTCTAACCATTTCAACGTTTGCTAATGACACAGCTATAGGCAATAGTTCAGACCCTAAAGAGGCTTCTTACAAGCTGCAAGAATATTTGAAAAAGTTAGAGCTATGGCTAGGTTCTTGGAGGATAAAGGTTAACGAAAGCAAGTGTGTTCAGACAACATTTACTTTGAAGAAAGAAACTTGCCCACCACTAAAAATAAAGGCTATACCACAAAAAGATAGTGTCAAATACCTTAGGATGACACTAGATAGAAGACTTACCTGGAAAAAGCATACAGAAAACAAAATTTCTCAGGCGAAACTAAAACAAGCAACCCTTCAATGGGTTATAGGACACAAATCTAAATTAAGCCTAGATAACAAGATGTTGCTTTTTAATATGATGCTTAAACCATGTTGGGCATATGGAATAGGGATCTGGGACACAGCGTGCAATTCCATTTTGAACAGACTTCAAAGACTGCAGTCAAAAATATTACGCGCCATATGCGGAGCACCGTGGTCATAAAAAATACGAACATCCACAAAGATCTTAATGTAAATACGGTGCATGAGGACATAAAAGGGCTAAGCACCAGTTACTCAGCACGGTTAATGAACCATCCAAATCGTCTAGCGGGAGATCTTCTTAGCCCGAGATATGCAAGAAGACTAAAAAGAAAGATTTATCCGATATTATCAAATGATGCGCAATATAATAAATTGCGATATCCGCAATAAAGGGTGAACACACCAAAACTGCGACACTTAGAAATTACTACCAGAAACAAACTAGAAGGCTTTGAAATAATTTTTTTTTGTATTATATAACTTGGAAGTTTAGATGTTATTAAAATGTTAAAATATTAGTTATTATTTGCTCCATATGCAAGTGATCGGTATTTTCATCGCACACGCGCCATCATGTTCTGCACGACTGCATCATCGACATTACGCGATGCGCACAATTACTTTGTTTTGCACTCTTCAATAATTTTCACTCTTTCACCTGTTTTCTTCAAGATTCCTTTGACAATTGACCAATATTCCCCAATAGGACGTGGCTCTGGGCTATTGGGTGGATTGCAGTCGTGAGGTACAAAATTGATGTTATTTGCATTATACCACGGCAATGTGTCCTTGGCATAGTGGCAGGTTGCCATGTCCGCCTAGAACGATGGCCTACTCCTGATCTGTTGATAAATGACAGAAGACGCCTTTTGAGGCACTCATCCCGATAAACTTGATCATTCATTGCCCCGGATGGGAAAAAGGGCTGCTCTTACGGCCGCAGGAACAAATAGCTTGCCAAACCATGTGGTTTTTGGAAATTTGGACTTTATTTTCAGCTTACAAATTTCAGGGGCATCTTGACGACTTGCACCAGTATAAAAATCTTGACCTGCAATATATTTTGAATTTTTATAGCAGTAGGTTTCGCAGTCCATAACAATGCAGTTGTATTTTTTAATTTAGAATTCATACCGGATGCGGGATTTCGCTGTAACATTCTACTTTGCGCCTCGGTCTGGCGCTGTTTGAGCTGTAGAACATCTCAATGAAGCTTTCCGCTTTACCTTTTGTACGAAAAACTGCGATCTCCGTAAGGATTTTGCAACATAACGCGACAAAATCTTCGGATCTCGCGAAAACGCACTGAGGACGTTCCGAGCACTGTTTTTATCACTTTGACCATGCTAACCCCCGCTCCCTGGTTTTCTCGTAACTGTCAGGCCTTATTTGTACCGATTAAAACCCTGCAAACTGTCGAATAGTGCACTCTTTAATTTTTTAGCAATTTTACGTGTACTAAAGGCCGGATCATTTATAAACTCGTGCAAAATGGTTTGTCTCGTTTCTAGGTCGGTTGCCATTTTTAACTCAACTAGGAATCAAATTCAAATGAAATTTCTTCTACGTTCAACTAAGGTCATGGTCAACTTATGGTATTTGAATTTCAAAATATTGAATTCGTTTTGGGTAAGTTATAAGCTTCCCAAAGTGTCGCAGTTTTGGTGTGTTCACCCTTTATATCAATTTCGGCTCTGGACCTCGTCCTTTCAGACCGACTACCCAACACCAGTATTAGTGCAGCTCTGAAACTTGTCCTTTCCGACCGAACACAGCCTACTGGATTGTAATTACTTAAATATAGAGAAGCGAAGGCACGGCGTGGAAACTAGTCCTTTCCACCCGCTCAGGCAGTGCGGCTCTGGAACTCGTCCTTTCAGACCGCCTGCCCAGCACGATATCCAGGCATCCTGCTGCTCGGAATCTTGTCCATTCCGACAGCCACAACAGCTGTAATAAATATACATATATGTATGAAAAAATCAAAAAAATTTTAAGCATTGCCGCAGAGATTTTAAATATAATAGTAGTTTGTAGATTTGAAAACTTATTGTTAGTCTCAATAAAAAAAAAATTAAAAAAAATGGAAATCCAATGCAGAATCACTCTTGCCAACAAGTGCTACTTTGGACTGAGTAGGCAATTCAGGAGTAAAGTCCTCTCTCGAGGTACGAAAACCACACTATCCCCCTATTATGAATTTTCAAACGATAGACGATAAACGCTTGCAAGCATGTCGTATAAAATGAGATTTCGTATTATGGTTTCCACACACCCGATAGATGTACTATTGTGAATGACATGGTATTTGTTTACTATTTGTTGTGAATTTAAATGAAAAAGCTGTTCTTGTCTAGATAAATATTTTCAAAGCGAACATTTTGAACTTGAAAGGTGCGAAAATTTCCATAAGCCGTACAAAATTAAAACGAAACATGTTTCCTTCAACCTCAAATGCGTTTTATATAAATTCAAATTGATGAAACTCGCATAGAGGATACAGTAAGAAGACAATTGAGAGATGCTTCCGATCCTCTGCAGAAGAACTCGATAAGGTAAGTAACAGGAATGAGTTTTATTTGCTAATTACTAAAAAACAATTCTTTAGATTTCAGAGAAACTTTCGACTTTCGAAAGAAGCTGTTACATATGTTCTAACAGAAGTAGAGAACGAGTTGCTCCCACGTATAAAACGTCATCCATACCGAATATTAAATGTTTTCTCAACTCTGAGATTTCTTGCTCAGGGGTCATACCAACAGAGTGTTGCAACGAGGCGTTATTGGATTACCCCAACCTAAGGTTTCTACTGTGTTTATAAAAATGTGCATCCTTCAAAACGAATTTATCAATAAACCAGTGCTTGGAAATTT
Organism: Rhagoletis pomonella; assembly: GCF_013731165.1. NCBI lineage: Eukaryota > Metazoa > Arthropoda > Insecta > Diptera > Tephritidae > Rhagoletis > Rhagoletis pomonella. The sequence continues at coordinate 11,102 of NW_023458663.1, forward strand.
GAAATATTTGTTTTGAATTAAAGCTCAATCCTTTGACTAAACGTGTATGTTAAAGTTTTTAGATTCGGGTCACGCCTTTGGACACAACAACCCAAAATCATTGTACAAGTAACTAAACCGTACCCCTTGGAGAAGCAACACGCTCAACTTGGTTTTTTTTCTCGCAATTTTCGCCATGAAAAATTGCAGTATTTTGTTCAAATCGTTTCCATTATTTCATGTTATTCATTTAAATACTTACATCACTTTAATTTTGTTAAATTGTATCGTGTAAAAATGGACAACCGCTTGCAAGCGTAAGAAATCGAACAGCTGATATGATAGCTATCGTATGGTAATACCATATATGTAATACTCCTATATTGGCAGTAAGAGCTAGTACCGTCCGAAAACACTAAACACATTCTTTTATAAATAAACATGTACACAACACATATACAAAAACGGCACTCAAGTACACAATACATTGACAAAAACAGTATTAGACTGTCTCGCTCTGATTTGGGAATGCTTACACATTGAGAAGTTAGCTTACTGCCAATATAGAAGTATTACATATATGGGTAATACCAAAACTCAACGATATACGATAAACGGTAGCTATCGAATTTCATACGCTAGAATTTAATTCGTAATACGGCACAAAAGAATGCGAGCGTTTATCATGTATCGTATGGCTTCATAATAGGGGGATCTATAAGTCACTTATTAGGCCCGTGCTGGTATATGGCGCAGAAGCATGGACAATGACAACATCTGATGAGGCGGCTCTTGGAGTTTTCGAGAAAGAGATTTTGCGGAAGATTTACGGGCATTTACGCGTTGGCGAGAGCGAGTACCGCAGACGATATACCGCAGACGGGGATATAGTGCAGCGAATTAAAATACAGCGGCTCCGCTAGCTTGGGCATGTCGTTCGAATGGATACCGACGCTCCAGCTCTGAAAGTATTTAACTCGGAACCCGCTGGTGGTAGCAGAGGAAAAGGGAGGCCCCGAGATGGAAAGACCAGGTGGAGAAGGACTTGGCTTCATTTGGCATTTCAAATTGGCGTCAGTTGGCACAAAAAAGAAACGACTGGCGTGCTTTGTTGAACTCGGCCAAAATCGCTTAGGCAGTTACAGCGCCAAATAAGAAGAAGAAGAATATGGTAACAGCAGATATTTTTTCGCCAGACATATTTTTGTATAGGTTTTTGCTAAGCTCATTAAAAATTGTTGAATATAATTGTTATAAGGCCATAAAATAACAAAAACAAATAACTTAAGGACGAGCACACCTAAAAGTTAAACATTCTAAAAATAGAACTATTAGCAAAAACCAACAAAACCAACAACCACATGATCAAGTAAATTGCAACGGAATAGCTGCGCTTGATCGCGTCGGCATAAAAAAATGAAAAAGTGGGAAAAAAGCAACCATAATATACAAGGCGAACTTACCACAGTGCGCAGGCAACTGGCTGAGTCAGTGGGAAGAAGTCTGATGAGGAAATGTGGTGATTTCCGAAATAGCTATCACTTCTACCATTTTTTCACATTATTTTTTCTTTTCCGCAATAAATTTTTCATTAAAAACGGCCTCAATCTCATTAAAAATTTTTGAATTCAATAGGAATATTCAACGATTTTAATGAGCTTTTAACGAAAATTTTGTGGAAAACAGGAAAGCAACAATAATTTACATTTTGGTAAAAGTTATAGCTGACATTTCGGAGATCACCACATCTGCTCATCATACTTCTTCAACCGCGGTCACTGGAATATGAAGCGCCGACCTCGGACGTCAAAGCCAGTGGTCTTACCTACTGAGCTAAGTTCACCACGTAAACTGTTGTTGCTTTTGCCACTTTTTCATACGTCAACCCAACTACAATCAAGCGCAGCTATTCCGCTGCTATTTACACTGGATCATGTGCTTGTTGTTTGTTGTTGGTTTTCGTTAATATTCTATTTTTAGAATGTTTAACTTTCAGGTGTGCTCGTCCTTAAGTTATTGGCATTACAATTTTCATATTCAACAATTTTATTGAGCTTGAAGCCGTTTTTAATGAAAACTTTGCGCAAAAACAACAAAAATTTACATTTTGGGAGAAGTAATAGCTGCTATTTCGGAGATCACCACATCTCCCCATAAGACTTCTTCAACCGCGGTCACTGGGATATGAACCAGCGACCTCGGATGTCTAAGCCAGTGGTCTTATCCGCAGAGCTAAGTTCGGCACGTAAACTCAAGTTCATTAAAATTGTTGAATATAAATGTATAAAATATATATAATATGTAATATATCACCACCTCAAAACCATACCATGCTAGTCTTGATCAGCAAAGGAAAGTCAGGAGGAAGCCTGGCATCTTCATACAGACCTCTGCGTGTGCTAGATACAGCCGGAAAACTTTTCGAAAAGCTCCTGCAATCGCGAATTCTAGCAGCAGTGCAAGAAGCCGGGGATCTCACAGATGCAATCCATCGCGTAATTAATACAGCCGAGGCAGCACAGCAGGGCAATCACCATTCCTGAAAAGTCACGCTACTAGCGAATCTGGACGAGAGAAATTCGTTTAATTCGGCACGATGGAGCGATATACTGACGGCTCTCGAAACACAGATTCAACATGCCAGCTTATTTAATGCGCATGATGAAGAGTTACTTGAGTGACCGCACACTTGAGTTTAAAACCCAGGAGAAACTACGGTCGATCGAATTAACCTCGGGAGCTGTGCAAGGCTCAATACTCGGTCCGGACCTATGGAACATTCAGTACGACAGCCTACTAAGATTGGAAATGCCACAAGATGTTGAACTTGTATGTTATGCCGATGATGTAGACGTAACGCGATCTCACGACGGCTTACTGGAAGCTCAATCAGGCTATGAGAAGAATTAAAACGTGGATGGAGGACCACCGCCTCACATTAGCTTACTGGAAAACGGAGATGGTTCTGCTGACAAGGAGTAGAATAGAGAAAATCGTCCCAATATTTATAGAACAAGAAGAAATCACCACGTCACGATGCGTCAAACACCTCGGGATTATACTGGATAGTAAGCTCACATTCTGGGACCACATCCAGAGTGTGTCGAAAAGAGCGTCTGAAAAGACAGCAATGCTTAGCAGACTAATAGCAAACCTGAATGGACCCAAACCATGTATACGGCGACTCTTTGTGAAGGCAACGAAGTCAATTTTGCTTTACGGAGCAGAAATCTGGGCTGAAGCTTTAACGATAGACAAATACCACAGACGTCTCATCAACATTCAACGACAAGGAGGACTAAGAGTGGCGTACGCATATCGCACCGTATCGGAGGAAGCCGTATTCGCACTCGCGTCAACAGCGCCGATCGACCATTTAGCTAAAGAGGGGTAGGAGATATGGCAGTCAAAAGAACGGATTGGGAAAACTCAGGCAGCAAAGAAAGCCAAAAGCAGATTACTGAGCAGATGGCACAAAAATGGCAGAGTGCTCAAACGGGGAGGCGGACAGCGAAACTAATTCCGCACCTGGACTGCTGACCATACCGCTCACATGGGAAGGTGGGTTATTTCCTCACTCAATTCTTGACCGGCCACGGATGCTTTAGAGCAGGCATACCCAACGCCGGCAGAACTCCGTAAGCAAGTGCCCTGCGCTGGCAGAATTCAATAGGCAAGTGCCCTGCGCTGGGCACGGCTGCTTTAGAGCATACCTGCACAAAATGGAGAAGGTGGCGAGCCCACACTGCGTTTACTGCTTATATGTAGACGGTGCAGAACATACATTCTTTTTCTGTGAGCGCTGGGATACCAACAAGCGGTATCGTTACACCCGAAAATATCGTTTCAAAAATGCTTACTGATCAAAACTCATAGGTCGCGACTTTCACCGAGATCACTGCGGCGTAAGAAAATTGATCTGGACAATTAGGAGATTGAAAGCAGAGGAACCCAAAACGATTACAATTTATAGTGGCCGCTAAGTTAGAAAGCGTTGCCGCTTTGGTAATTTTTAACCAAAATTGGTAATTTTTTTTATTTATCAAGTTTGGTGATTTGGTAATTAATTTTTCAATTTTGTAACTTTCTCGATTCGCTCTTACATGTCAAGTAGGTCAATATTGGTTCTGATTCCACATTAGTAAGAGGCCCGTAAGCGTTTCCTTTTATAGAAATACCAGGAAATCCTCAAAGTTACAAACAGAGAAACAAATTCGTTCTTAACTTCTTTTTAAGATTTCTTATTCTTGAAGAATATAAACCTGTTTTGTTTTTTTAACTAAAGTATACAGATATACCTAGGTATATATATACTAGAGCGTTTAAAATTTTTTTTTTGGAAATTCATAACGGCTACCTCAAATTATTGTTATTTGTGATAAAAAAGAGAAAAGTATTTTTTTTATTTAGAATGGTTTTTTTTTTACTTAACTAATTTCAACCCCTGACAATGTTTAAAACGTTCAGTATCAACGTTTTAATTTTAGTAATTTTTTTTTTAATTTGATCGCCATATTGGATTCGCCATTTTGAATTTAAAAAAATTGACTTCAGATTCGTAATCGGCGACCCCAAAAACTCTCGATTGCCGGGTTTCGAACAAATCCAATCATTTAAAAAACAATGGGTCGCCATTTTGGATCCACCATTTTGGATCCGCGATTTTGAATTTTGAAAACTTGTGTTCACATTTCTAATTAGCAACCCAGAAACCCCCTGGTAACAAGTTCCAACCCATGACAACGCTATATCGTTCAGTATCAACGTTTTAATTTTACTAGTCTCTTTTAGAAAGCATATTTTCGGGCACTAGGCCCATTCTAGCTGCCCAAGACAGGTATGTAATTAAGGGAATGTTCCCCAAAAATACCACAGTAATCATATGTAAAAACCACAATTTTAGCTACATTTTAACATGTCACGAAAATAAAAAATAAAAAACTGAGAACATCAGCGGTTTTATAAAAAACCGATCAGCGCGACCTCCAAAAAAAACTTTTTTTTTCAAAATAAAAAAATACGTGTCTTTTTTTTTTTGATCACAAATAACAATATTTTGATGTAGCGTTTGTGAATTTCCAAAAAGAGATATTTTATGAACCACTCTAATATACAGGGTGTCCCAGAAGTAACGTGCCAAACTTTAGGGGAAGGCAGGTGGGGGGGTGAGCTCCCTGATAAACAAAAAATTTTCAGGTAAAAGTGTCACCGTTTTCGAAATATTTAAATTTTTTCGAATTAAAAAAAAATCGTGCCTTTTCATGTGTTTTCTTTAACTGCAACTACAAACCGGGCAATACTTAGTAAATTTTGTATGTAAAATACTTCCAGATAGTTGCCTCTCCATACTCAAATGCAATGTAGTTAAAATATATTAAGGAACCATCATAAAATTAGGACTATTTCTGGATTTTTAACTTTTTGATATTTTCTTCCCCAACTTTGACTCTCTCGGGTGAAAAAGAAATGTACTGAGCTATAGCTTTACATTACATTGCTCATTTAATAAAGATTTCAGAAAGGTGCCACACTTACTGTTTTGAATAGAAAAAAAAAGTTATAGCCGCTTTTGTGGGTAAAGGACTGAGGCACGCTAGAATGTATTTAATAGATTTAAATTGAATTTGCTCTTGTTACCGTCAAATGAAATGCTAAATAGTACAAAGGTACATAATTACTTGCTTCTGACATTATTTTATGTTACTTACCGGAATTCGGACTAGAGTCTATAACAAGGGCCTATATCTATCAATATTTTGTGTGAAGGATGGGTTCACGTGAAATAAGATATACATGAGTTGTTTGAAGAAAAATTTATTCATTTATTGATAAAATATGCTCAAATTGGCGACCTTCTA
>NW_023458663.1:17038-18900 GCF_013731165.1 Rhagoletis pomonella
AATTTATTCATTTATTGATAAAATATGCTCAAATTGGCGACCTTCTACTCTAATACAAGCTCGGCACCTTTTAAGAAAAGACGCTTTTAGAGATCTTAAACTCAATTGGGCCATCTCAGCAGCAGCTCCATTTATTTGTTCCCGCAAATGCTCTTCGTTTTGAATTGGATTGGATTGAATGGATTCAGGTCTGGCGATCGAGCGGGCCACGTGATTGGCCCGTATCGTTCAATCCATCGGCGAGGATAAGTTTCGTCTAAATGAGCTCTTACTTCACGCCCGTAGTGAGCAGGGCAGCCGTCATTTTGCAGCCATAGTCTTCCCCGCAGGTTTAAGGGTACATCTTCCAAAAGAGTTGGAAGCCGTTCCTGAAGGAACTCTAAATAGCTGTGAGAGTTGAGCGTTGGCGGCAGTTCCACAGGTCCCAATATCTGACAAATAAAAATAAAATAAAAATAATAACACCATAAATTTATTTTGTACCGGTACTGCGAACGATCTTCTCTCATTTCGTGAGGGTTGTCTATCTGTCAACTGTGAAGGTTATGTAAATTAAAATAACCATCACGTTTGCATGATGATTCATATAACTTTTTTTTTTCTTTTCAAAACAGTAAGTGCGGCACCTTTCTGAAATCTTTATTAAATGAGCAATTTTTTTATGTAGTTATAGCTCAGTACATTTTTTTTCACCCGAGATAGTCAAAGTTGGGGAAGAAAATATCAAAAAGTTAAAAATCCAGAAATAGTCCTTACACTTACTTACTACAGAAAGTTGTGGAATTTTTCGCTTGTTAGGTTTAACTATACTTTAAAAAAGATAAGTTAACGGCCCTTAGTAGAATAACTCTGCGAACCGTGATTATTTTGGCTTCAAATATGCCATAGGGTTGCCATAATTTGAAAAAAAAATCGCTGTCGTTTGTTATCGCATAACTAAAGAAAAATTATATTGCCAGATATTTGAAAAAAAATGTTTATGTTATTTTATGGCCTCATAACAATTATATTCAACAATTTTTAATGAAAAACTTATTGTGGTAAAGCAACAATTATTTGAAAAAATGGTAAAAGTGATAGCTATTTCGGAAATCACATTTCCTCATCAGACTTCTTTCAGTAGGATTCGAACCGACGATCCCAATGACTCAGCCAGTTGCCTGCGCACTGTGCTAAGTTCGCCTTGTGAGTTCATGTTGCTTTTTTCCACTATTTCATTTGTTAAGCCAACTACAATCAAGCGCAGCTATTCCAGTGCTATTTAAACTTAATCATGTGGTTGTTTGTTTCTATTAAAAATTCTATTATTAGAATGGTTAACTTTTAGGTGGGCTCGTTCTTAATTTATTTGTTTTTGAAGTGAAACTTCTTTAGCGGCGGTTGGTTGGTTGGGAGTAAATTGGCAAATTCAACGGAAATTGCACATGGAAATGGTGCAACGGAAATGGTGCAATGGGAATGGTGCAACGGAAATAATGCAACGGAAATGGCTGGGGCTGAAACAAGTGCTTCTAGTGTGTATGCATATGGTATTAATTTAACAAAAATTTGCTAATAAAGGGTTAAAGAATAACACTTAGAAAAAGACCAATACAAGAATGAAAGTAAAGTGGAGTACGTACATAGATAAAGAAAAGGATAAAGGCAAAGGTAAAAATAAAAACAAAAACAAGGATGCGTAAAGATATAGGCAAAAATGAAGACCAAGGTAAATTTAAACACTTCACTTACCTACTTATATAAGGGCAAAGGCGAAGGGGAATATGTAGCCGAAGAAAATGATAAACATAAAAGCAAAGACAAAGAGGAGGATGCGGATACCGATAAAAGTAAAGACGAAGATAGGGGAAGAAAGATTAAAA
>NW_023458663.1:19000-19745 GCF_013731165.1 Rhagoletis pomonella
TTATCGATTTTGTTATCGGTATTTATCGACTTTGTTAGCGATATTTATCAATTTGGTTATCGAAATTTATCGATCTTGTTATCGATACTTATCGATTTTGTTATCGATATTTATCGATTTTGTTATCGATATTTATCGATTTTATTATCAATATAAATCGATTTTGTTATCGATATTTATCGATTTTGTTTTCGATATTTATCGATTTTGTTATCGATATAAATGGTTTGGTTATCGATATTTATCGATTTTGTGATCGATATTTATCGATTTTGTTATCAATATTTATCGATTTTGTATCGATATTTATCGATTTTGTTATCGATATTTTTATCGATTTTGTTATCGATATTTTTATCGATTTTCTAATCGATTTAGCTACCAATGGTATTATCGATGTTGCTATTGAAATTTTGATCGAATTTGTCATCGATTTTTGTATCCATATTTTGATGGACGTTATAATCGATTTTGTTATCGATAGAGTATGAAGATAAAATGAAGATAATGGAAGAACAGAATAACATGAATGTTATTAAAAGGAACAGTGGTAGAGGTAGGGATCTACATTTATAGAAAAAAAGCGAAAAAATATAACCTTAAGCAAAAGCAGATGTGTGTATGTATAGATAGATAAGTAACGTAAGTTTCACTCCTACAGTGTGGCCCAGGCGCACTTACTTTTTATATGTCTAACCAAGATGAGAAGGCTTTGAAAAGTACTACTTTAGTACGTAATATCGGC
>NW_023458663.1:19845-20436 GCF_013731165.1 Rhagoletis pomonella
GCAAAAAAATATAACCTTAAGCAAAAGCAGATGTGTGTATGTATAGATAGATAAGTAACGTAAGTTTCACTTCTAAAGTGTGGCCCAGGCGCACTTACTTTTTTTTTCAAATTATTGGTGCTTTTCATTAAAAACGGCCTCAAGCTCAATAAAAACTGTTGAATATAACTGTTAAAAGGCCATAAAATAACAAAAAAGTAAGTGCGCCTGGGCCACACTGGAGAAGTGAAGCTTACGTTACGTATCTCTTTTTTTCCCATAACCAATATACATAAATATATACATACACACATTCATCTGCTTTTGCTTAAGGTTATATTTTTTATCGTTCTTCTATCTAGATCCCTACCTCTACTCCTGTTCGTTCTAACTACATTTATTTTATTCTGTTTCCCTTTATATTAATTTTTATCTTTACCCTCTATCGATAACAAACTCGATAGTAACATCTTACAAAATATCTATAACAAAATCGATGAATATCGATAACAAAATCGTTAAATATCGATAAGAAAATCGATAAATATCGACAACAAAATCGATAAATATCGATAACAAAGTCGATAAATATCGATAACAAAATCGATAAAT
>NW_023458663.1:20536-54998 GCF_013731165.1 Rhagoletis pomonella
TTTTTATGGCCTTTATAACAATTATATTCAACAATTTTTATGAGCTCGAGGCTCATATATGAGTAGCCGGCAACCATATATATGAGTAGAATTCTACGTAAATATGTATGTTCTCGTTCAAAAAGCTACGGAATTCAGCGGCGGATGTCCCTCTGCTTATGTGTGAGTCAAAAGCTTTCCTTCAAGCGTTGAATTTTTGATATATTTTCTTGTCATTTGTTAACATAACAGTGGTCGAGAAAATTATAGCCGCACCATATTTTGACAAGTTTTAGCATACATATTTTTTTTGTAAAAATATTGTTCTTTCTTTAACAGAACTCAAAAAATTTTAATTTCAAACTTCGTTCAATATTCAAAAAAATTCAACAAACTTTCGTAAAAATTTTAGGTGAATGGAGCGCTAATTGCCTAAAAAGCTTGGTATCTTCGGATATACATATGTACAGACATAACGAGCCCTAACTGCCAAAATCACGTAATCGAAATTTTTTTTCAAAATTTTCTTTTTGGTGCAGAAAGGCATCTAGATGCTCTAGGAATATTTTTGCATCAAAAAGAAAATTTTGAAAAAATGTCGTTTACGCTATTTTGGCGGTTAGGGCTCGATATGTTTTTTTGTACAGTTCTGCACATAAAATAAGTTTGGTAATTTTTTGTTGACTATGGTAATTTTTTCCGGTGGCTTTGGTAAAAAATAAATAAAAAATTTGTTGCAACACTGCTCTCAACTTGGAAAAGAGAAGACGAACTAATAGCTTGATGCTGGCTTCAAATGTGGCGGCCCTGGACGCAAGGCGAGTTGAATCTGACCCAACATGGGTCGCTCTTGAATTCCATATCCGGAAGTAATGCGAAAGGGGTTCCAAGGTAGGGAAATATCCAGGGTAGGAGGAGGGATTGTTTTAGAGGCTACACCACACACCTAGGAGTGACGCCTCCTATATGGAGCGAAGGCATTTTAAACCCTTTCCTCACCGCAAAAAAAAACCATACCATGCTAAGTCATTCGAGTTTTAGGCAGACTTAGCATAGTATGGTTTGGAGTCGTAGATATAAATAACAAAAACAAACAATGTAAGGACGAGCATACCTAAAAAATTAAACAATTTAAAAATAGAATATTAACGAAAACCAACAACAAACAACAACCACATGATCAAGTGTAAATAGTAGTGGAATAGCTGCGCTTGAATGTAGTTGGGTTCACATATAAAACAGTGGCAAAAGCAACAACAGTTTATTATTCTAAAATAATAAAAAAATACCTCGCAGTATCCAATTTGTAAACCGAACTGGAAGCGATCATACAACAAACCCTAAATTGCGTAAATCCGAGATCTACCTTATTTTCGAAGGGAAATTTTAATGGGAGATACATTGCCTTATATTTCCCTCCGCAGATGGCTAGATTTCGAAATTATAACGAAGGTAGAATACATTCTATAACGAAGGTTCGGTTTTGTTGGAGAATTGCCTCGAGGCAAAGACCAATAAATATTCAAATTCATTATCGAGGGTTAGACTTAAAAATTAGATTCTTTTTGCAATCCTCTTCGAATTTTCAACCAAGTTCAATGTTTATTGGGAAATAAAATATCAACACCATAAACTCGCATTGCATTCATAAATTGTTAGTACTTACTTCTCCATATTCATAATCTTCGTCTTTAGGTTCTTCGCCAATGCCCCAAACTTCCATGTTTCGTATCCTAAAATTTTGTTTTTTACTTAGTTGAACGTAATCACGAAACGATGTACATGACTCGCTACTTTGACCAAAGCCATAATCACTGTCAATCCATAATCCCCAATAATATAATTGTCCGCCCATTCCCTGTAATGGAGAAAAAATATATATATGTAGAAACTTTGTTGGAAGTATGGTGATGTTTCTGCGAATTATTGGTGGCATGCACTTTAAAAGTAGTAAAAAGAGGGCAATTGCAAATTTGATTGCGTTTGTCGTATCAACTGCATTGAATTTAAATCGGTACCTTTTTTATTTATTTTTGACTGCATCGTTCCATCAAAAGAAGACCCAAGAATGCGCAAGGAAAAGGGGTACTAACAATGAAATTCTGCGTAATCGTTATTGGTCTTAAGTGTACACTAAAACATGCAAATCGGCATAGGAGGTATGGGTAGAGTTTCTACAAATGTATCAAGATGGTGGATTAATGTCGACAATTCGCTTCTTGCACACTTTGATTTCCATTCGTTTAGAGTAGCGATGGGCATAATGTGCACATACGGGCAAAATGCCCAAACGTGCAAACCGCGGGCAAATGTGCAAACCGTTGGGTAGATGAGGTGAGGTAATTATGCCCGGGGGGGAAACAGAAAATTTTGCACAAATTGCATCTGTATGTGTGATCGGAATGAGAGAACAAGTATATGTGAGTACTCACGAATGTGAGACCCCATGGCTGCCAACTTTCCTAAAAGCCCAAAGCTTGGGACAAATCAAAACATCAAAATTTTTTTTTTCAGTAAAATTTAATATGCATCTATACTACATTAGTGATCGGTCCAAGATATAAGTATTGTTGTATTTATCAAAAATTAAAATAAATAGTAACGCACTAATAACGATTTTGAACTTTTATAGAACCAATTGAATTTTCACTTTAATTCGATCAAGATATATATTTTATTTGAAACAATGCATTTTGTATGTATGTACATACTTATGTGTATAAAAAGATTTTCGTATCCAGAATAACATTACCTAACGCAAACGTCAAGCTGTGAAGCTGTGTTTTTCTGTGATCTGTTTAAATTTTGTGTTTTATAAAGCTGTTTACGCTTATTAAAGTAAAAAATTAAAAAAAGTGTTAATAAGCTTCTGGTGCACAATTTAAAGATAAGTAAAACATCAAAATTTCCCGTAAATTTGATTAATTTAACTTGATATTCTTAATTGCATGTGCCGAGTATTTAGTTTCATATAATATATTGTTGTTGTACAATTGTTTTTGTTTGTGCACATTGATTTTGCTCTTTTTGTCTTTTTGTCATTTCTGCTGTTTCATCTTTGTCACAGCTGTTTGCGTTGTGTTTATTAGGTGTCAAATATACAGTGCATTTAAAACTGTTCGCTACATTGCTTTCCAACTGATATTTACCAGCTGATTGGTTCACTGATTAATACATCGTTTTCAAAACCGTTTTTCTTTTTTTGCTTCTAAAACCTAAAAATAAATATAATTTTAAACATGTCGTGTATTTATCTGTCGGCGCTTGTTGAGAAATTTAAGCATTACGAAAAAATTTTTAGGTCTTTCACTTGTCTCGACAACCCTGCACACTCTGAGGATAGCCGAGAAAATAAAGGTGGGCATGTTATTAGTCCACCTAAAAAGACAGCCACGGATTCTAGTAAAAAAGATCCTCCATCCCAGTCCTTGGAACTTATTAATTTATCTTCTCCATGCCCTCAGGCATTGGAGCCTCCGATATCTAAAGCCATATCCACTAGGTCTACTTCTAAAAATAGTCAAACCGTTGATTTAACAGTGTTGCCATCAGCATCTCAAGCTCCACTGCCTAACTTAGTTCCTCCGAATAATTCGGAGTCCCGCACATCAGACATCATTACCAAAAAGTTGGTTGTAATTCCTCCGAGAAGATCAATTTTTGTCTCTAGATTTGCTAAAGATACTTCTTCGGATGATATAAAGTCATACATATCGACTAAAATTAGAACTAAAGATGTATTTATTCGTAAATTTAATTTTAAATACGATCGCGATATTTCATCTTTTAAAATTGATGTAGCTTCCGAAGATTTTGATTCACTACTAAATAGTTAATTTTGGCCGACCGGGGCGTTTGTTCGCGAGTTTGAGTATAAACCTAATAAAAGTAATAATAACGTAGCTAAAATTTCTAATCTTAATTCGGATTCAAAAAACTAACTCGCAAGTCTAATTTAAGTATTTACTATCAAAACGTTAGAGGTTTGAATACCAAATTAACTGACTTATATTTAAAAGGTTTTGACTGCAATTATAATATTATTTCCTTGACCGAAACATGGCTCAAACCTCATATTTTTAATTCCGAGATTCTTCCAAATGAATATCAAATATACAGGAGTGACCGCGTGGGCAGAATCGGCGGTGGTGTTCTTTTTGCGGTGCATTCATCGATACCATCCGAGGAAGTTAGTCTTCCTGTCGTTGAATATACCGAATTTAAATGTATACGTGTACAGGCTGGAAAGACTTATATTTATTTAGCTCTTTGCTACATCCCTCCTAATTCTGCCGTATCAGTATATATGCAGCTAGTTTCTTTACTTGAGACCGTAAATGCAATGCTTACGGCATCCGATTCTATGATTGTTTTGGGCGATTTAAATCTGCCACATATTTCATGGAACATCATTGACACCGATGTTGTACCAGTTTCATCTAGAGATAGTTACAATGTATTTCTGGAGGAAATGGCTGAACTTTGCCTCAAACAAATAAATATATGTCCAAATAAGTTTGGAAAGGTCTTGGATCTCGTTTACGTTGATGATGTTCCGAAGGCCTCTATTAATCGGTGTGATCCCTTAGTTTTGCCGGAAGATGCATACCATCCTGCTCTTGAGTTAAGCTACGAAATCATAAATGAAATATATAATAATAAGTTAAGTTCAAGTACTAGATATGTTTTTGCGAAAGCAAACTTCAGGAAAATTAACAAAGAACTTTCAAAGTTATCTTGGCCAATATATTGAGATGACGTGGAGCGTAGCGTTGAGCACTTTAATGATACTGTTTTCAATTTGTTTCGAAAGTATGTGCCAATACGTAATATTGTTCATGAAGAACCAATACAATTATGGTTCACTAAAGAGCTTAAAAAATTGAAAAATAAAAAGTCGCACTCTTTTCAACTGTATAAAAGAACGGGCTTACACAGTGATTACCTAAGGTACTCAGTTTTGCGGCATAGCTACTTTGCATTAAATAAGAAATGTTATAATTCATATTTATGTAAAATTAAGAAGAATTTAATTAACAATCCTAAATCATTTTATGGTTTCGTAAATTCAAAGCGTAAGGCACATGGTTTTCCGTCCGCTATGCATTATCGCAACACTGTATCTAGCGACAGCCAACTCATTGCCAACATGTTTGCTCGGTTCTTTAGGTCCAATTATTCTGTAGACTTCTCTATAAGTGGAGACTATCCGTACGAGCTTTGTCCAATCAACTCTGCCTATATTCCAGTAATATCATCCGATGAAGTTTTACACTATTTAAAAACCTTAAAAGCGTCATTTAGGCCTGGACCTAATCATATTCCGACCTGTTTTCTTAAAAACTGCGCTGCGAACATCTGCGAGCCTTTAACAACTCTATTCAATTTGTCACTTAAACATGGCGTTTTTCCGTCAGCCTGGAAGGAGTCTTTCATAATACCACTTCACAAAAACGGCAGCAGGTCCTCTAAAGAAAACTAGCGAGGCATAGCGAAACTCTCCGCTATCCCCAAATTATTCGAAGCAATTATTGTTAACGAGCTTACATATTCTATATCTTCTTCAATTACACAATCTCAACACGGGTTTTCTAAAGGAAAATCTACTATGACTAATTTATTGGAGTTTACAACTCATGTCTCAAACGGTTTTAGAGAAAATGCTCATACCGACGTAATATACACCGATTTCAGTAAAGCTTTTGACAAAGTACGTCACTCGTTACTCATCCGTAAACTCGACCTAATCGGCTTTCAGCCCAGTCTTCTTCAATGGATCTCATCTTACCTCTCTGATAGAACACAAAGAGTTATTGTTAATAATTGTTCTTCCAACATCATTAAAGTTTCTTCAGGAGTTCCTCAGGGAAGCCACCTTGGTCCGATTCTGTTCCTGATATTCATTAATGATATTTCTTCTATAATAAAACATTCAAAAATTTTAATGTATGCCGATGATGTGAAACTTTTTAAAACATTGTCCTCTATCGAAGAAAGGTCTTTGTTACAAGCAGATCTGAACAACGTGGTTAGTTGGTGTAATACAAACTATATGCCACTAAACCTTCAAAAATGTAAAGTTATGTGTTTCTCTCGGAGGGCTGTTCAGCCAGCTGTTTATTCAATATCAAATTATAATCTGGAGCAGGTATCCAATTTTGTCGATCTTGGTATCACAGTGGATTCCAAACTCAATTTCAACCATCATATTAATGTTACAGTCAATAAAGCCAAAGGCGTTTTTGCATTTGTAAGGCGATGGTCAAAAGAGTTAAAAGATCCTTATGTTACAAAAGCTCTTTTTACCAGTTTAGTTAGACCTATACTAGAATACGGATCTATTGTTTGCAATCCTCGCTACCAAGTTCATTCAGAAAGGATTGAATCAATTCAAAAACAATTCTTGCTTTTTGCATTGCGTAATTTTACCTGGGATTCAGATTACAATCTCCCCCCTTACACAAGTCGCCTAAAGCTCATAAATTTGCCTACACTCGCAAGTCGTAGAGAAATGCTGGGTATAATATTTATCGTAAAATTAATGACAGGCTTGATTAATAGCCCGGCCCTCCTGGCTGAGGTAAATTTTAATGTTCCTTCTCGAGTGTCAAGACACTTTCGACCTCTATTTTTAAAGCCATGCAAGACTAATTTTGAACTAAACGTTTGACGTATCGGACTCGATTTTTACTATAAAGAAAACTATAATTTCCACTCTCAATAATTGAAATACTATCTTTAGCATATCCAATCAGCTGATGAATTTGATTCTGTAGCTGAATAGTTTTAGATCTCGACACTTAACAAACTCCTGTTTCCACTACTCGGCACCAAAAACTAAAAAATAAAAAAAAAAAGGATCCGTACGTCATGCGGACTGCGCCCCTCGTGTCGGTTGGGCGGAAATGGAGGGTAAAAAGCCGTTGGGATTAATTAATTAAAATGCACTAAATAAGCACTGAACATGGCGGGAAAGGTATTCTAATAGTATTATATAGTTGTCGAATATGTTTAGGTATCTTCGGCTCAGCTAACATGAAAAAAGCTGCATGTATGCATATCTATATATTTTTGATGATTTAAAGATTTTAATTTTTAACGATGCAAAGTGAAGTGTATGTTTATACCTACATATATACTGCTGCAAATAATTATAATATCAAAGTGATTTTAAATGCAACGCAAAAATTTTAAAACTAATTGGTGGATTTACATAGTCTCATAAAATTATAAGTCCGAAAGTAAAAACTTAAAAAAATACATAGTATGTTATACCGTTAATACGCACCGAAAATACAGAAGTCACAGTTGTATTTTTTAATTCCTTTTTCTATGCTAGACAACAACAAAGTCTTTAAACAAAGCTAGTACAAACGCTACTAGTAGTAGTTAAACAAACGAAGACGACATTCTTATGACCAATTTTTATACTCTATTTAATGCCACAAAATCCCAACACTGTTTATAAAACCATATAACGAAGTTCCAATTTTGTTTTTGTTAAAAAACTGATGGTTTTTTATAAACATATGATCTCTAATTTTATCAAATAAAGTTTAACTGATAAATTATAAAAGAAACTTTTCTTTTAATAAGAGTTCACAGAATTTAAATGATTTAGCAGGATTCTAGCGATTTTTGTTTATTAATCTGGCGGGACGGCAGAAACAGAAATGGCAACACTGGTGGTGAGTACCGACTTGCTTGCGCGCATATTAGCTGTTTTGTAATTCACTTTTGCATTGTCAGCGTGCAGTTGGTCGCAAATTTTCAAAGGGAGGGGTTGTTCTTGCGCAGATAATTTTTCGTTAGAAATTTTCTTGGAAAAAAGGACAATCATGCGCAAGACAGCCTTTTTATATGCCGGTTTTCTACCGACTGAGCCTAGCAGCAGCGCTCGGCTCTCTTATTTACGAACACATGCGCAAGCAAGATCGTTAACACGTTATTGTTCACCAGTATGAATTAGCACATACTATTTTTTTACATGTGTATAATCAGTTTAAACTTTATTGATTTATTAATAAAAAAATTTAATTGGTCGGCATTTCATGATGTTGAATTAATTTTAATAAATAGACTACAAATATAGTTAGAAATTGTTCCTCTATAAACAAAGAGGTGAATATAATAGCCTTTGGCAATATATATAGCATAAAGTGGGTTAATACACGTACACGGCTATTGCTTACCCTTTCGGTTTTAAATTTTTACCCCACATCAAGCACCTACTTGCTCGCGCTGCTGCGCGCGAGCTGTTCTGCCGCCCATCTCTAGTTTAGAGGAAAGTGAAAACTTGCTGATTTATGTTGACCAAAAATTGACAGCGGCGAGAAAATTAAATTGTATAGTGTATATACTTACCACCAACAACGAGTGGTTAGCTCCATATATACCAGCGGAATTGACAGACAATACAAACCACTTATTTTGAGTTTTGATGTACGTAAAGCAGCAATATGCGTTTCTGGGTAAATATTCGCTTAGGCGAAATCGCAAAAACTCACATTATCGACGCTCTGTAAAATGTTACTTTTGCGGAGACAGTGTCATATTAGCTCCAAATGTAATAAGGAGCAAAAAGAACAAAATTATGAAAAAGAGCAACAACACCGAACATGCAAAAAGAGAAATCATCAACAAACGACGCAGGTGGTGAGGTGATATAAGGCCTAAGGCCATAAGGTCAATTGGCATTATTCAAGGAGCCATAAGGGCAATGCGCATTATGTTCGTTTGAAGTAGTCCATTTGTTCACTTGATACCAGTGCTGTTATATATTCACCATGTATATTTGTTAATTTTATGTTTGCTTGTGCATAGCTTCTTTACTTATGAACCGATTTGAATGATTCTTTGGCCTTAGGTTAGGTTAGGTCTATCTCCGTAACCAATTTATCAACTTCTACCAAACTCGGCACAAATGTATCTTTGAGTCTACCGAAGCCACGACTAGCAAATTTTTGAAATTGAGAAAGAAGTACTCAAATCAAAATATATTTAATAACTACTGAAGCTGCTACAATAATCGCTAAGCAATAAATAAGACGTATAAATTTTTTGGAAAATGGGTGTGGCATCGTCCTCTTATGATGAAATACATATGTATATAGTACCAGTTTGACGGACATTTACCTCTTTCATTAAAAATTGTGTAAAAATAAAAAAATATTATCAATGCGTAAATATTTAAGACTAATAAGTATATCTATATATCAGTGAAAGAAAATGAAAAAAATACTTCGAAAATACAATGTTGATAAACAAAAATATCGTGAATATTGCCTACCTAGTTCCCCAGAATGCTTTAAAAAGTATATTTAGGAAACAATAAAAAAAATGTTTTTGAATCTAATAAATTAAAGAAATATCTTACATCAAAAATTTATGGCAACCCTATTGTTTAGGCACTAGCCTAAACCAAACTTTAAAAGGGTGAACCACCCTAATGTATAAGTGCACATATATGTAGAGGCATCCCAGTACGGCATAGCTCACCCAATTTGCTCAGAAAAAGTAATTAATTTCTGCTTATGTAGCAACTGACTTCAAATTGATGTATAATTTCCCAGCAGCCTCCTTGAGATAAACCAAATGCTTACACTTTTGATATCTTTGCAAATAATTCAATATTAGTTAAAAAAAATTAGTTGAAATCAAATGCAGAGTCGGACAGTCAAGTTGCTGCTTTTACACAATTCAAACTGAACATTTGACAGCAAATTTACTTTTCGGGCTGTAGCTTGTGCACCCCAATCGTAGAGCTTGGGGCCTCCACAACTTTGCATATATGTATATATACACACCTTATGTGGTGGTAACAACACAGCTAATTATCGAGGCTGTGAAATTTTCTCACCGATTCCCTCCCCCAAGGAAAGAAGATAAGTCCCAGGGGTCAGGGGTTCCACTCCTTGTAGCAACAAACACGGTCAAACTACGCCCAAGTGGCTTCTAACTCAAACCAACCCGATATAACCACTATCACAAACTCAAAGACAAATACTGCTAGTCAAAATCAGCCATCTCAGCAACGAAATGAAATTGCAGAACTCAAAGACATGATGAAACAGCTCATAAAACAAATCACAAATGTGATCAATATCCTGACGTTGCTAGAAACCAAAATTGATCAAGGAAAGTAGACTTAAAATGATAATCTGGAACGCAAATGGACAAAACCAAAACGCTCTGGAACTAAAGCACTATTTAATTGATAATGACATCGATGCCGCACTAATCTCTGAAACACATTATACTGACAAAAACTTGTTAAGATTACCTGGATACACAATTGTTAACACAAACCACCCAGACGGCACAGGCCACGGGGGCTCAGCCATAATTATCTATACATATAATAAAATTGTAACAAGCCGATCTCTGTACATTATAGATATTTAATATGGGTGGTCTTTATTAGAGCAATAGAAGCCAAATCAACCATTTTTAGAATTTTTGTCTGTCTGTCTGTCTGCCTGTATGTTTGCACGCGCATCACTCGAAAACGAATACAGGGAATTGAATGCGGTTTTCACGAATGTATTACTAGAGGTCTAACTTGAAATATAGAAAGAAAAAAGTTTGAGAGTTGCCACCTGTTTGAAAATCGCGGGTTAAGTAAATTGATAAGAAAAAGTGAATATTGCAATATGGGTGCCAAAAGAAAGAGGTTTAAGAAGCCTTACAGCCGAAAATATTTTTTTAGGTTGCCACCTGTTTAAAAATTTTAATTTAATTTAATTTATTGGGGTCTGCCTTGCACTCAATTGTTAAAAACATAGAGGAGTCTCTTATGAACAAAGATTTTGTAGTTGGGGCCTTCCTTGATATCGAGGGGGCTTTTAATAATGTGTTACCTGGGGCGATAGTGAGAGCGCTAACTAACTTTGGAGTCGAGAGCCACTTAGTTGGGCTCATCTCTATCATGTTGTACGACAGAACTGTCATAGCGGAATGGGGAAATGCCTCTGACCAGCGTAAAGTGAGCAGAGGCACCCCGCAGGGAGGCGTCCTTTCCCCCTTTCTCTGGATAGTCGTAATAAACGACATCTTGGAGGAGTTGAAAAGGAGAGGATGCCGGGTTATTGCCTACGCGGACGATGTGGCCCTCATCGTCAGAGGAAACTTCCTGGACACTCTGTATGATCCCATGCAAGGGTATCTGAATTTGGTCACAAACTGGTCTTCTAGCTGTGGACTTGCTATAAATCCTGGAAAGACGGAGCTCATACTATTCACCAGGAAGTATAAAGTGTCTCATGCCCAGCTTCCCTCTATAGGAGGTATTTCCCTTTCTCTTTCTGACAGGGTCAAGTTCCTGGGTGTGATCCTGGACAGGAAGTTATCATGGAAGCCAAACATCGAGGAGCGAGTAAAAAAGGCATCAGTGGCTCTTTACTGCTGTAAAAAATGCTATAGGGAAGAGATGGGGCTTCTCTCCAAAAGTGATATATTGGCTGAATGAAATCATAGTGAAGCCAATCATGTTATACGGGGCCATTGTCTGGTGGAATTCACTGGGAAAGTCTACTCTTGTTAGGAAGCTAGAGCGCGTGCAAAGAGCTGCCCTCGTTTGAATCAGCGGGGCGCTCCGGACCACTCCAACTCTAGCACTAAACGCTATGCTCAGCGTCGCACCTGACATCGCGGGAAGAGTAACGGCGGTCCGCTCGGCCATCAGGCTCAAAAACTCTGGATTCTGTTTGAACACAGCACACGGCCACTCGACGATTATCAAAAGTTTCGATTTCCTTCCGGAAGAATTGACTGGCGTGTTCCGAGGCTGGCCCCAAACGGATCCTTCTCCACGCACATTCCTCCAAGGAGCGAATGGGAGAATGGCAGTCTCTCGAACAAAGGTCCAATAAACATATTCACGGACGGATCGAAGCTGGACGGGAGAGTCGTTGGAGGGGTATACTGTCGGGAACTCTCGATAGATCTTATGTTCAGACTGCCGGACCTCTGCAGTGTCTTTCAAGTAGAGGTGGCCGCTATAAAAGAGGCAGCCGATTGGCTACGCACCAATCCCCTGCCAACAAGGAGGGGAATATCTACTCTGATAGCCAAGCGGCAATTAAAGCGTTGGGATTGCTTATGGTGCGACCGAAACTGGTCGGGGAATGCCTGACCTCTCTCTCAAGTGCCTCGGAATACTTCCAAATCAAACTGATTTGGGTAGCGGGATATAGTGACATCACTGAAAACTGCAGGGCTGATGAATTGGCTAGGCAGGGCACCCTCGAGGCCATTACCTCGGATAGGGAGGGCGTAGGAGTTCAGTTGGCAATCTGTGGCCTGCTTCTGGGCAGATGGGCTCACAGTCGGCTCAGCGAGCGCTGGGAAAAAACCCCGACATGCAAAGTTGCAAGGTCCTTCTGGCCGGTTGTTGACCGCGGGCGATCAAGGGAGCTTCTGCAGCTGGCTAAGCGCCACCTCTCAATCCTCACAGGTGTACTGACCGGACATTGTCCTTTAGGAACCCACGCGGTGCGACTTAACGTCGTCACAGATCCCTACTGCCGCAGCTGTTTGGAAGATGAGGTGGAATCATCTCAACACTTCCTTCTCAGCTGCCCGGCATTCGCAAGACTAAGGTTTAAGCACCTCGGTGCTCATTTCTTCAAAACTCCTGAAAAGCTCTCCGGAGTGGACATCAGCTGCCTGCGGAACTTTGTTCTGAGCACCCAGCGCTTCTCTTAGCTTATAACACAGAATATTTTAGTTGCCGTTCAAAGAACTTGTGGAAATGTGGTAGCACAATGGACAATCCAATCCAATTAATGTCTAAGTGAGGCCCCCTGGTGGGGTCTGCCACAACAACCTAACCTAACCTAACCTAATTTATTGGTCAAATTGAATATTGCAATATGGGTATCAAACTGAAGAGGCTTGGGAAATTTTACTGCTCAATGTATTTTTTAAGAGGGTTGCCACCTGTTTGAAAAATTGTATTGAATTAAACTGATAAAATAAATGAAGTCTATATGAGTACTTATAATAAAATTTTAGCAGGCCGATGTCTGTACATGATAGATATTAAAAAAAAATTAATATGGGGGGTCTTTATTAGAGCTACAGAAGCCAAATTAACAATTTTTAGAATTTTGGTCTGTCTGTCTGTATATTTGTACGCTTATAACTAGAAAACTAATGCATGAGGGTCTAGCTTACAATATAGAAGAAAAATATTAGAGAGCTGCCACCTGTTTGAAAGTTTTATTCATTTAAATTGGTAAAATAAATGAAATAATGCAATACGGATATTAAACTAAAGAGGTTTTAGGAAGCTTACTTTCGAAAATATTTTTGAAGCGGGTTGCCACCTGTTTGAAAAATTTAATTCAGTTAAATTGATAAGATAAGCTAAATGTTGTCATATGGGTATCAAAAGAAGGTATTTGAGAATAATAAAATTGTAAATGGCCGATATCTGTACATAACAGATATTAAAGGAAAATTAATGGGGGGTTTATTAGATCAACAGAAGCCAAATCAAGAATTTTGGTCTGTCTGTATTACAACATGTTTGTAAGCGCATCCCGCAAAAATGAATGTACAGAATTAAAAGCAGTTTTCACCGATGTACATATTGCAAGAAGTCCAACTGAAAATATAGAATCCATTTTTCCAGTTTATCATCGATCTTTATTCCTAGAAATTTGAATGTATTAACTTTTTACAGTGCTTCATCGTTTATATTTAGAGTTAGCGCCGCACTGTCCTAAAAATTTCGCCTTGATATAACCACAAATTTAGTTTTTATTGATATTCAATTTATGTGTTCAATCATAACCCATCGCACTTCTTTGAAACTACTGTGAGGAGGGTTTTTCGCTAAAAAAAAATCAAAACTATTTGTGTGTATGTAATAAAATTGTTACTGGCCGATATCTGTACATAACAGATATTAAAGAAAAATTAATAGGGGGTTTATTAGATCAACAGAAGCCAAATCAAGAATTTTGGTCTGTCTGTATTGCAACATGTTTGTAAGCGCATCACGCAAAAACGTATGTACAGAATTAAAGGCAGTTTTCACCGATGTACATATTGCTAGAAGTCTAACTGAAAATATAGAATCCATTTATCAAGTTTGTCATCGATCTTTATTCCTAAGAATTTGAATGTATTAACTTTTTCCAGTGCTTCGTTGTATATATTTAGAGTTAGTGCCGCACTGTTCTAAAAATTTTCTCCTATATATATAACTACAAATTTAGTTTTATTGACATTCAAATCATGTGTTCAACCGTAACCAATCGTACTTCTTTGGAACTACTGTGGGGGTTTTTCGCTAAAAAATCAAAACTATTTGTGGTCAAAAAATTGAGAAATCTGAGAGGTAACATTTTTACAATTTCATATCGTTTTCTGTACATGGTATTTGACTAAACTAATAAACGGCTACACCGATTTGGTTCATAGTTGGAACATATGCCAGCACCTTGAAAATAAATATTTCGATCAAAAATTTACTCGGTAAGTGGCGCTGGGGTCGGGATGTTCCTAAAATTCTTATACAGATTAAAACGTAAAAAAACAATATATCTTTAAAACTAAATACGCTGGGGAACTGAAACTTATCACGGATGCATAAATTTCAAATACTCTACTTATGGCGAAAACTGGTAGGCGTTGGAAAAGGGTGCCTGACACCTCCCATACAAACTGAACTTCTTATATAGCTTATCTCTGTAACCGCTTACGCTAACGTCCTGAAATGCGAAACAGCTATATATCGTCGCTACCATGTCAAGCAAAGCAAAGGAGAGCAAAGAAACTGCTGTAAAAAATGTTTTTG
Organism: Rhagoletis pomonella; assembly: GCF_013731165.1. Lineage (NCBI taxonomy): Eukaryota > Metazoa > Arthropoda > Insecta > Diptera > Tephritidae > Rhagoletis > Rhagoletis pomonella. The sequence goes on from NW_023458663.1 coordinate 35,322, forward strand.
TCGTTAGGAAAAAGTGTGAGATTCGACACTTTGTTAAAGCCAGTATCTTCTGCTTCTAAGAAGACTAGAAATTCGACGATTTGCCAACTTACGTATCATTCTAAACGCATGCGCAAGGTATCGTAAATGAAAAAGCATTTTTTCACATTTGAGAGTTTGACATGGTAGCGACGATATGTTATCAATACCGCACTTATGGCGAAAAGTGGTAATTATTTGAAAGGCTGCATCTATATACATTTACGTACATAAATGGGCAAGTATCATTCGATTGGGAACCATTTCCTCCTAGATTTCTAAATCCCACTGGGTTATTGTAACTTCGTTTTATAATTTTTGGTAAAAGGTAAAATTTGTGGAAATTTTTAAGAATTTTTTTAATTTTGTACAAAGTTTGGAGCTTTGATTTTTATGAGTTTCGTTATCGACTGTCCTATCTTCATAAATAGAATGATAATCGTTTTCGTTGTTCGGACTAAACTCAAAAACCACTGAATAGAGTTACGTCAAATTGTCGGGGGTTAGATATACCTTACATATATGGTCATATTATATGCTACTAGAAAACTCGCTAGGTGGAGCTGGAGTAGAGTTACTTATAAAAGTCGTATTTATTAACCGATTTCGTTTAAATTTTAAATGCGAGCTAGGTACCTGTGTGATGAAAAACTCTTTTGATAAAAATGGACCCAGGTGAGTGGAACTGGAGTCGATTTTGAAATTCATAAAACGTATTAATTTTATGGTAAGCTATGGTTTTGCATACAATGGATCCAATAGATGGCGCCAAAATGTATAGAAACTCCGTGTGGTTGGTCTGCTTTGGCCCTATGTTTAAGTTATACGAATTTAGTTTCAGATAGCTAAATGAAGGATGGGGTTAAGTATGCATAGAAAGACCGCAAAATTGTGTAAGCGCACCTTTGTCTGACGCCCTCATGCACCCTAAATGAGATCTTGCATCAACCTAGAAATCAGTTCATAAATATTAACACGAATTGTGAAAGTGGCAAATTAGGAAGGAAAGATCACCGGTATATGAGCCATTCTTTTTTAAGTCGGAAGGATTTCGTATAAAAAAATTATGTCATGGCTCCGACAAACCCCTAGTAATGGGCGTGGCAATTGCAGGACTAAAGTTAGCAAAACGCAGATTTTATTGCGGATTTCGTCAGAATATTGCTTCGTTAAAAACATTTCTTCCACAACTTTTTCAATCCATATAGATATTCTGGCGAAATCCACAATAGTCTAAATTTATGATCTTTGGTTTTAATATACCCACGCCCATTTCTAGAATATTCTTGAATTGAAAAAGTTGTGGAACAAATGTTGTTAACGAAGCGGTATTCTGCCGAAATCCGTAATAAAGTCAGCGTTTTGCTAACTTTAGTCCTGCAATTGCCACGCCCATTTCTAGGGGTTTGTCACCTTACAGAAAAATGTCACCATACAATTATTATTTCTGGATAGGTATTCTATCGGAATCCGCAATAAAATTTCCCTTTTTTACAAAACCCCGATGTTTAACACCTTACCAAATATATCTCATCCTAAGTTTTCGAAAATAAATTACAAAATATTTTTGATTCTCACAAAATAAGTCATCTCGTCATAAAGAAAAATATTTTAAAAATAGTTCTTGAAAACCCCCCATTTTTCGAACCACGTTTTTTACGATGGTATAATTTTAAATCCCTAATTTACTAGTCTTTAGTGGTTTCAACTTAAACTAAAAATTTTGACTTTAAAGACTATTTTTGCTTTTAAACGCTCTTTTGCATTGGCCAACGCAAAAGTTCTTATTAGGCGCCGCGAAGCAATCGGGCATTGGCTAGCAAGAAATAAAGTTAAATTCACCCAACTTCAAATTACAAAACGGAACACATACAGTCGACGAATCTGCGAATAGGGGAGGCACACGGCCATTTTACAATTGCAGCGATCTACAACTCCCAAGACACGATATAACTAAAAGCCAACATGTGGATTTCCTAAAAACTCTTGGGGAAAGATTTGTTGCTAGTGTTTAACGCTAAGCATACCATAACAACGACAGAAGGACGCTATAAGACACATAAAAGTAAGCTGATCAACCGTCCAACTTTGAGGATTGTCCTCCTCAAACTTGATTTGTCCTCCTCAAAAATTTTGTCCTTCTCTGTCCTCCTTTTGACGAGAAATGTCCTCCTGTCCTCCTTTTCAAGTTTTATAGCAGTGATGAAATTTTCAAAAAATCATACACAATCATACACAATCGTATTTAAAAGGCGTTTACATTTTTCAACTTTCAGTTAAATGATGTAAACTTTTGATTCAATCAAACGCCTGTGAATTTTGAACAGTGTAAACGCCTTTTCCCTTAATCAATAATATTTTACCCTTTACAACACTGAACGGCTAGCTAACGACGCGTCTCCACAGGCGAAAATTATTGTCTACCATATGGCATTTTGTTTGCTAGATATGGATAAGTTTTATCAGTGGCAATATTTGTGTATGGGGATTTTTTATCTTGATAAAACATTTTGTAAAATAAAAATGTTCGTTGCATTGGAGCGCAAATCTGCTTAAAAATTTTTAGAAAACGCGTTATTCCACATCCTAGTACATAATTAAAAGTAACACAAGCCTTTGTGGGTTTTCCCTTAGAAATGTATTTTATGATTACAGTAATCTTAGTCCTTAGGCTGCGTTTCTCCAAACTCATTTAAGTGGAAATCAATTTTAATTCAATTTTTTATTTAATTCTCATTCAACAATTTTTATTGAGCTTGAGGCCGTTTTTAATGAAAAACTTATTGTGGAAAAGCAACAATAATGTGAAAAATGGTAGAAGTGGTAGCTATTTCGGAAATCACCACATTTCCTCATCAGACTTCTTTCAGTAGGTTTCGAACCGACGATCCCACTGACTCAGCCAGTTGCCTACGCACTGTGCTAAGTTCGCCTTGTAAATTATTCTTGCTTTTTTCGACTTTTTCATTTGTTAAGCCAACACAATCAAGCGCAGCTATTCCGCTGCAATTCACTTGATCATGTGGTTGTTGGTTTTGTTGGCTTTTGCTAATATGTAATTCTATTTTTAGAATGTTTAACTTTTAGGTGTGCTCGTCCTTAAGTTATTTGTTTTTGTTATTTTATGGCCTTATAACAATTATATTCAACAATTTTTATTAAGCTTGAGCCCGTTTTTAATGAAAAACTTACTGTGGAAAAGCAACAATAATATGAAAAAATGGTAGAAGTGATAGCTATTTCGGAAATCACCACATTTCCTCATCCTTAAAACATTTCGAACTGTAAAACAATCATTCAATTCTACTCTATATAATAGATCGGTCCCTGGTCCACCTATAAGAAAAAATTATCAATCACCACATTTCCTCATCCTTAAAACATTTCGAACTGTAAAACAATCATTCAATTCTACTCTATATAATAGATCGGTCCCTGGTCCACCTATAAGAAAAAATTATCCTATGTGTTAATCCAGGCAGTAAGCTGCCTACGCGCCAAATTTCAAACAAAACGGAACATATTAGATGAAGAAATGGATCCTATATGTTAATCAAGGAAAAGGCTACCTACGTACTAAATTTCAAGCAAATCGAACGATAAATAAAACTTTTTCGAATAGTTCGGACTCTGGTCCCCTTCACGGAAAAAAAGAATCATATATACTAATCTAAGCAAAAAGATACCTACGTACCAAATTTAAGCAAATCGGAACATAAATACGATTTCTTCGATTGGATCGGTTCCTGGTCCACTTCCCGGAAAAAAATATTCATATGTATACGCTAATCTAGGCAAAAAGCTACCTACGTACCAAATTTCAAGCAAATCGGACCATAAATACGATATATTCGAATAGATCGTCCCTGATTCACTTCGCGGAAAAAAGGATCCTATATGCTAATCTAGGCAAAAAGCTACGTACATATCAAATTTTAAGCAAATCTGGCCATAAATACGATGTTTTCCATCCATTTCCCGGAAAAAATGGCCCTTTATGCTAATCTAGGCAAAAAGCTATCTACGTACCAAATTTTAAGCAAATCGGACCATACAATTTTTTTTCGAATAAATCGGTTCCTGGTCCGGAAAGTAAATTTTTTGGCCTAAAACATGGTGGTTGGTGAAAGCTATTTATATACAAAATTTCATAAAAATCGGACCAGCCGTTCGCGAGATTACCTGTTACAAAAAAAAAGGACTTCTCTTTATATAATTAGTATAATATAATGGTAACATTTACGATTACAACAAAAGAAATCGTAGTCTATATAATTTAAGGATTACAATTACAAAATCGTAATTAAAACGTAATGGTAATCAAAAATTACCCAGCTCTGTTACATACATACATTGTTCATAACGGTTTCAATCTCTAGAGTTGTTTAAAAAAAAAGTGTGAGATAAAGTTTTGCTATAGTAAGGGCCGGTTACTCAATGTCGGTAACGTGGATAACTATGTTTAACCGCAGATTAGTGTTAACCAGACATTGAGTAACAGGCCCCAAGACAGTGATATGATCATTCAACAGCAACTTCATAGGCAGGCAATGAAATGACAAAAATGTATGCCATTTTAAAAATGTCATGTGGAAACAAACACGATGACACGGGTAGTGTTTAATGGCCAACATAGTGGCAAATATTTTTCACTTTAAAATTAACCACTATTTTAAGAAGTGTAATGAAGCCAGTGCTGCCAACAACATATTTTCGAGTAAAAAATCCAGGGCTCGAATCGTCATCACATACGATATCGTACTCTTTGTCCCATTCAGCTTATACTGCCTGACGTATGACGTAATTTTCTTTCGTATCGTTTTCGATGCGTGAACGGATGTTACGATTCTAGCCCAGACTTTTATAAAAATCCGCTAGAAAATAACTAAACTTCACAAAGCAAAAGCTGAAAAATAAATAGGTTAAATTGATTTGAAACACTACTTGAAACTAAAATTGATAATCGAATAATGCAGCTGGGATCGAACTACATCAGAAATGAAAAATAAAATCAAAAGTTAATACACACAACTATATACTTACTAGGTATACTTACTAGTGAACTCGCATGGCGTCAAAACGCCAGCATTTTATTAAATTTTTTAAACAGGTGAAACCCTATTCAAAAAACTCTAAAAATATTCCTAATGATTAATCTCAACCATTTCTCAGTGATGAAAGGTCTCGCATGGTGTCGGTTTTCATTTCATCAAATTTCAAATCTCCCTGTAACTTCAAAAAATAAAACCTGTGCACATCTATGTAGAATACCAGTTCTTTAATTTGACTTCCCGTTTTGGAAATTCGAAATAACGGTGCAGATGTGATGACCTTAAAAAAAATAGATGGCAACTCTACTTAATAATATTATCAGCCAATAGTTTTCTTAAAACTATTTCGTTTGACACTAATATTTCGATATTTCATTTATGTATCTTTTGTATAAGTAAAACAAATTCGACTTTTCAAACAGGTGGCAACCCCTTTAAAAGTATTTTCAAACTAAAATCTTTCGCCTGGCATTGTTATACTTATTTCAACTAACTTATGAATTAAATTGAATTTAAATTTTTTAAGCACATGGCAACTCTCCTAAAAACAGTTTAGAAATAAACCATTTTCAAACCCATTTCGATTGATACCCATCTTTTGACAATCCATTCAACTTACTAAATAATTTGAGCTTAATTTTTTCAACAAAACAAAAAAAAAAACAATCATTCAATTCAAAGATATCTTAACACTCGTTCTTTTGATAACCATATTTTTAAATTTCATGTAACTTATGTATAATTAAACGAAATACCACTTTCAAAACAGGCGGCAACTCTCAAAAATTATTTTCGAACTAAAATTTCCTTAAATATATGTCGCCTGACATTGTCATAAATATTTCAAGTAACTGATGAATTAAATGTGAATTTAATTTTTAAACACGTGGCAACCCTCCTAAATATAGTTCTGAAATAAAGGATTTTAAACCCACTTCCATTCATAACCATCGGTTAGTAATTTATTTAACTTATTAAATAATTTTAGTTTGGTCCTTTAAACTGGGACAACCCTCAAACACATCAAAAATGTTCTAAATTGTCAAACCAACTATTTCTTGAAGCTCTTTCATTTGACATCCATCGTTAATATTTCATATAACTTGGGTATAAAATAGTTCAATTAGACTTCTCAAATAGGTGGCAACACTATTGAAAATATTTCCAAACTACTACCTTCTTAAACCTCTTTTGTTTGACACCCATATAACGATACCTTATTTATTCACATACCAAATTCCTTTAATTAAAATTGAATTAAATTTTTTTAACATGTGGCAACCCTCCTACACGTAGTTAAGTTATAAAGCCTTTTCAAACCCATTTCGATTGATACCAATATTTAATAATTGATTTAACTTTTGAATTAATTTGAGCTTAATTTCTTAACAGGTGGCAACTTTTTTCGAAAAGGTAAAACCTTCTTGAACATCCACACCCTAAGCCCTCTAATTTGGTACCTCACTTTTGAAAATCGAACGGACGGTGAGGATCTGAGGGTATTATTTAGTAAATAACTTGAGTTTAATTATTTAACAGGTGGCAACTCCTTTCGAAAAAATAAAACCAGTTTGCACATCTACAGGCCAAGCGCTTAAATTTAACACTTAATTTAACATCCCACTTTTGAAAATCGAACGAACGGTGCAGATCTTTTCTGCTGCACAGAAAATGCCTTCGCGTATTATATATATAGATAAGTAAAATAACGTTGATTTTTGGCATGTTTTACGGTGTCACTCATTTTCTTCCATACAAAGTATGATCGAATTTTTTTTGTGTGGAAGAAAGTGAACAACACTGTCAACAAAAAAAAAATGCCAAAAATAAACCGTAAAATGTTTCGGTTTTATAATTATGCAACGCAGTGTACTGTTAACTTGTTTGACTTGTGGTTAGAGCAACTTTGATTTTTTTTTTTAACAATGTTAACCTATTCGTTATTTATGTGTTAAAATAAATATAAAACAAACTTTTAGTATTTTCCATGTGGAGAATTTGTCCTCCTGGAATACTTAAAAATTTAGGTCACCTTAGCTATAAGACACATAAATGGGAAATATCTCAGCACTGGAGAACCCACATATTGGCCGACTGATATTAAAAATAACTAAAATAAAATAAAACCTTTTTAATATACCACGCTTTTATAAATGGACTTGGCGATGAATTGAAGCCTTAAATGCATCGCCAGATCGAGAAAAAAAAGCTTGGTGTGTTTTGTTAAATTCTTTATTGAATAACAGCGCTCGATCGAAAAGAAAAGATTCAAGTGACAGAATGTATAAAAACTTGAGCCTTATATACATACATATACTTACCGGGCCGTTACACATTAAATTTTCCCCTTTAAGTTTCCAATATTCTCTCACTTTTTCACTAACACACTCTTATTTATTGCTTGAATGGGCAACTTGCTTTCAATTTTTCCCTTTTAATTGAGTTTAAATTTTGCTTTCAATTTTGATCAGCTTTTCAGCATTGGCATGCGAATTTTGTTAAAATAAAAAAATACTAAGCTTATACATGTTAAAATGTTAATCTACAATGGAATTAAAATGGAAAATGTTCTTCAGAAGCTAGTTAGTTACATTGTTTTCTTGAAGGCGACATGTTGATAATGAAATTGCTTCTCAAATTGAATGCAGCCTACGTAATGGCTTTCAATTTTGATGATTTTTGACAAGCAATGTGTGTGAGGGAATTGAAAGGCAAAACTGATTGTGTGTCGTCAGCGTTACGTAAGAATAAAAAGAGATGAGAGAACATGCAAAAACTGCTGATATTTTCATAGCATTCCTCAACATTCCGGTCCCCGCTGAAACACTGTTTCAGAAGCTGGAAAAAACACCAACTTTGTTATTGGTCGTGTTATTTCTCCTCGTATTGTACGAAATTTCACCACGCGGACAAGGCCATCAGCCCCCGGAAATGTTACCAACACCTTACCCATTGGCCAGACGGCAGGTGTGTAATAAAGGAGCAAATTATTACCACAATGTCTCCAACTGCTATATGGGGTTAGGTAATTAATGTCAGAATCCGGAGCTACACCAATCGGTCGTGAATTCACCACAGCTTCAATCTGTATCAAGAGATACTCTCTGTTCAGCGGTGAGAGTAGAATTTCCAATTACACGGCGCAAATGTAGTTTCACGGAGCGAACCGCCGACTCCCAAATTCCACCCCAGTGCACTCAGAAAAAGGTTTAGTTATAATTACCAAGATTTGGTTATAGTGACCAAGTGGCATAGTTGGATGTTGCGAAATAAATATCTAGTTCACGAAAGTCTGCAATTTACTTGAGACTTCTAGTTGGGACAAATGTATATTGGTTAATAATTACAAAACGACTACCTTGAGTGGACAATATTGTTAGTTGAATAAAATCATTGTTGAGCAAATATAAACAATGCTTTGGTTGATACAAGTTTTCAATTAATTTTGTGAACTTGCTGTAGACTTGAATCAGCTAATCGTTTATTATTGGAAAAATAGTTTCAGTTTGACACAAATAAAAATTTACTCGATGGTTGTTGTGTTTACTTTCTTCTTTTATTTGCATATATTACGCATAAAAAATACATACATGTTTACATAAATAGTTATTAGAGTAAATAATACATATGTATATGGTGGTAAAAGCAACATTGGTCAAAGCAACATCGCAAAAAATATAGAAAAAGGTTTTTTCTTAACAGCGACCGTCCCTCGGCAGGCAATGGCAAACCTCCGAGTGTATTTCTGCCATGAAAAACAGCTTCTCATAAAAATACAATCGCCGTTCGGAGTCGGCGTAAAACTGTAGGTCCCTCCGCTTTGTGTGACACCATCAAGGCGCACGCCACAAGTCGGAGGAGAAGCTCGGCCAAACACTAACATATGTGTAAGCGCCAATCTATTATTATTACACCTTCTCATAAAAATATAATCGCCGTTCGGAGTCGACGTAAAACTGTAGGTCCCTCCGCTTTGTGTGACATCATCAAGGCGCACGCCACAAGTCGGAGGAGAAGCTCGGCCAAACGCTAACATATGTGTATGCGCCAATCTATTATTATTATATGGTGGTAAGAATTTCCTAAATAGAAACGATGAAACTGGAACAGTCGTGCGAAAACCCAGGTTAATATCTGCTGGAAGTGCTGGTTTAAGTATACTGCTTTGCTTTTTCCTTGGCTAAATAGATACTTTCAAATAATATTTCACATGAATTATATATCCACTGAGATACCCCGGTTGGCATCAAACTTTATATTTTTAAATAACTATGCGCACACCGAAACAACTCGCAGCGATGGCAAAACTGAAACTGAGACAAACAAATCTGGGCATGTCATAGCAGCACACACTTTTCTTTCTCTACCTAGCGCAGTGATCGGCATGACATAGCTTACTGAGCGCTCTGTGACCACACGCGTGTTTCATCCATATACGAACAGCGGTAGCGGAGCAATGATTTCCACGCACACAGTCTCATTCATTGAATCGTTTTTACGCAATGGTCGGCATACTAGCGCATTCAAACGATTCAATAAGTGGGACTGTGTGCATTGCTCGGCTGGTGCTCTTCGTATGTAAAACACCCATGTCCCCGCGAGCGCTCAGCATTATTTGGGGGTGGCTCACAAGCATGAATACGTTCCGCTCTCAAACCAAATCGTGGTTGCCTCAACTAAGATTTGGTAATATGACTAAACCATGTGTTGAAAGAAAGCTCATCTACATTAGCAGAGCTTAATAACATCCTTTTATGAATCATACGCTAAGTTGAATGGAATTTGTAGAAGTATGCTTCAAAAAAATATTTATTAGTATTAACCAAACCCATCAACTAAATTAACGATTTGGTACACCCTAGATGAATATTAGAAGCTTTAATATATTTAGTTATAATTACCAACCCATGGTAATAGTTCCCAATCCTTGGAAACAGTTCCCAAATATTGTCAAAATTCGGGAACTAAATATCTTTAGTTGTCGAAACTAATCCTTTGTCTCAGTGTAGCTTTTATATTATTTGAGCATCGATTCTCTCTATAGCCAGACATTGAACATTTCTGCTGGAAATCCCAATTGAAGGAGCTTACTATTTGACTTCAAATAGGAAAGAATGGATACGTGCGGGACAGTTTTGCCACATAAGTTTTTAGCTAAAGATCCAGTGCATATCTATATAAAAAAATATTGCCCGACAAGCAAACCAAATAACTGTTTTTGAAAATTTTCCTAAAAATAAATTCCCCATTTGAAATGGTTCAAACGAATACATATACATATACATATGTAACATGCAAAGCAAATCACGAAAATTTGGTTTATAATTATAGTGCACACTTTCTTCTTTTATGTCTAGTAGTTTTTTTTTTTTAAGATTGGTCCAAAAAAAATATAACAAAGAAAGAAACCGATGCAGGTATTTAAAGCACAGAAAACAATAAAATTATAGTTTAAAAAACTAAAACCTCGCTATTATAATTACCAGTCGTACTGTCATCCTTATACGTTTGTTATTTACTTATAGGAGTTTATCAGCTGAATTCAAATTTCTTACAAAATTTGTTAATGCCAATGGCTATTCGCTATGCCACAAAGCCTATTTTTTGCAAAATTTGATAAGAAATATAAACGTAAAATTAGAATAAAAATCTATAAAAAGAGTTTATTTGAGAAAAAATTCTTTAGAAATTAAATTAATAATGTGTTGGAGTCTCATGAACTTTTTTTTTAAATTTAATTAAATAGAAGGAAACAATTATTTTTATAAACTCTAGGGAAAATTTCAAGTTTTCAAATTACGAAAAAAAAGACGAGAAACGTAAATTTAATTTTGATTGTGGATCTACCGGTTTTCCATATCGGATCATTTTCCCAAGATATTTTAATTTTTATGAAAAGATGTATGTTTATGCGCTTTTTTGGTGGGAATCACGTAAGTACGATAATGAATTTTGATTTAGAATATTATTATGCATAAATATAAATCAGTGATGACGATAATGGAGATATGGACCACGATGAAAATGATGAATTTAATTAAATAATACAAAAATACATACATACATACTTGAAATCTTACTTGCCTTCCCAGCCAGCAAGAAAACGTACATTTTACGAACATTATGTTTTACGAGGGATTCTCGTATCCCCAAACAGTTAGAGAAAAGCTCGTAAACGATAAAACAAAAAAATATAATAGAAAGAGGCTTGTAGTAATTTGTCAGCACAAGAAAAAATTTTAGTTTTGTTGACAATTTTTCTTCAATCACAATATTTTATAAGTAGTTTGTTAAATATTCAATTTAAGAAAATTATTAACGATCGATCGGACGATCTACCACTTTCTTTTATAATTAAACTTCTTGTAAGTAGCTACTACATATGTAATTCAAAAATACAAATTAATTTAACGAGTTTTGCAATTCTTTCACAGGCTGCGCGGAGTAACACTAAAGGATTTAAACGTTTAATTCCCCTATCTCGTAAGTTTATAGTTATTTATTTTTTTAATTTGCTAGTTTATTAGGTCTTTGCAGTTATTGAACTTAATGTTTTATTGATAATATGGCTTCTCAATTAACAAGGCGTGCGAAATCCGAAGCCTTATCCATACTAGCGTCAATAAATGATTCATTAAAAAAAAATTATTACAGATGAGGTATCAAAACTTTTCTCGTGGAAGGGAACTGGTACCAAAAGCAGCGCTATTGGTTAGGCAACGACTGCGGCAATAAGAAGTACGGATCATAATATTATTTATTACCACTTTTTACTTAATTAAATTTTCCGGTTTCCAATGGAGTTTAATCTTTCAATTTATTTTCTTAGGTGCTTTTCGTCAAAAATTTAACTCCCACGAAGAAGTTTTTATTTCCGTTTCAAAGAAGCACTTCCAATATGCACACGACCGGCAAAAAAAACTGGCAGCCTATCGGCAAAAAAGATAAAAAATAAATTCAGCAACTTTATAATATAATATATAATATATTAAACCCCTCTTATTTAATTGTTAATTTGTTAATAGATAGTTTGTTAATATTTATTTATCTGAAAATAACTTCACATATACAGTACCGGGAAAAAATATTGGCACATAGAATTTTTCGTCATGAATGCAAAGTTTTTTATTCTGATTTCTTCCCTAATTGTTTTTTATAAAAATATAGTTAGTATGAAGTTCTACTTTCAAATCAGATTTTTTAGAAAAATTTTAAGTATGCAGTTTTATAGCCCATTTAATTTTAGTATAATAAAGTGCACGCTTGAATAGCTAGAAAACCTCTTTGTTTTTTGACAATTTCTTATACGCAGTTTCTTCCATACAAAAAAAAATGTCGCACATAATTTGCATGGAAGAAACTGCGTGAAAAAATTTCGATCCGTTTACGACTGTTCGTAGGCGATGCACAATTTAAAGCGAAAAAGTGCTCGAAAAAGACTCGTAAACGGCTATCATAAACGATTTTTAATCCGGTTTTTCTTCGAGAAAATATCCAATTACGAGCTTGTTTACGATGATTTTGCTGGCTGGGTTAGTTTTGTTGAGTTTTTATTTCGCTACAGAGTCAGAATTTCTGAAACGGGCCACTAGAATTATGTGATATTTTATTTCCAATCAGTAGTGTTATTTTTTGATAACCATTGGCAATACAAACAAATGTGTAACTTTACTTTTACAAAAAAAAAATAATATTTTCTTATACATCGGCAAGTGTTTTTTTTGTCCTTTTTACTTGAAAATTCAATAATAGACGAACTAATTTACCGATTTTGACAATTCAACCGTCATTTTCATTGTTATTAAAAACTCTTCAAGAACATATTTTCTATTTATTTATAAATAATTTTTATGGGTAAATTTTTATAAAATTCTTGGTAAAAATATAAAAATAATAGTCTTCTCCACCACTTTGTCACACAGAAAAAAACCATATATGCAAAATTTTACTCTAAAATATTCTGTTGACAAAAAAAATGGATCACAACTTGGAAAACCGTTATTTTTAGTTAAAGGCTGTCGCGCAATGCAACGAGCGCGTTCGGACTTATTTTGGTTAAGTGCGTCTGAAAGCAGCGTGCCCTCACCGGTTTATTTGTTTTCATGTGACAGAGTTAAAAATAAACAGAGGTAGATTTCAGTAAAAAATTAAAATTTTTCAATTCATTCATTTATTGAACAAATATTTATAAAATTGAGAAAACAAAGGAACTCATTTGTCGGATTTAAAGATAAAATAAATCTACACATACAGTGACGAACAATCGTATTGACTTTATTTCAAGCAAAAGAACAGCTTTAATATATATAAAAACATTTCAAAAGATTTGTTATCTTTTTAGGTTTTTCCTTGCTAAACATAAATTTTTTCGTAAAAATTAAAATATCTTGGGAAAATGATCTGATATGAAAAAACGGTATATAGATCCATAATCTAGGATCCAAAATTAAATTTACCTACGTGTCTCAGAGTTTTTTGGGTCATTTGACAACTTGAAATTTTCTCCAGAGAGTTATAAAAATAATTTTTCTCTCCTATAGTAAACAATAAATTTTTAATACAATATCGAAATTTTAATTAAATTAAATAAAAAAAAAGTTCATAAGACTCCAACACATTAATATACTTATTAGATATTTATTTTATTGGCATGAACATTTTATTCTAAATAATTTTCTCTCAAATAAACTCTTTTTATAGATTTTTAGTCTAATTTTACGTTTATATTTCTTATAAAATTTTGCAAAAAATAGGCTTTGTGGCATAGCGAATAGCCATTGGCATTAACAAATTTTGTAAGAAATTGGAACTCGGCTTGTAAGGACCGCCGACTCCGATAGGTAACTAACGAACGTATAATATTTATCAGTTTCTTCATGCTCACACCTACGACTTTTAATGAAACTGTCAAAACGGTCTGGCAAGTGAGGAAACATCTTTTGATAGTTCCCCAAGTGACATACAGTATATTTTGCTTTGCTGCCTCTATGCTTAAGTGCACATTTAAGATACCTACCCCAAAATGCGAATCAAAAGCATTATTTTTAACATTTATAAGGAAACTGCTCCGATAGATGCATGCAACATACCTGCACATTGGCGATACCTGCCTTAAAAATTGTGCGACTAGTATCAATTATCAATGAAAGTATTACGTTTACCTGCACTGGCCCTACAATTACCTAATTTTACAACCTTTTATTTATTTTGCTCATCTCGCAGAACAACGAAAATGGCTATCAATTTATGTAGTTATATAGATAATTAGATGACATTCGGTAAAAATTTCGCTTGCAGTAATTTCTACATGGTAAGTGCTCCGCCAGTATTTGGTTTCATAGGGATTCGGATACCTTCCTCATTGAAGTAGTAAAGAAAATTCGCTTAAGTGCCTTTTTCGGTTACGTGCACAAGTTTTTCGTGCAAAGAAGGATGTGCAGCTAAGCAAAATATACTGTATATAAAAATGAGCTTTTATACTATGACGATAGTATAACTACAATTTATCATGGTTTAAGGGTGTCTGGCAGGCGGAAGGAACCATGCTAAGTATCTGGCAATGAACGACGCAGTTTTTAATATTACTACGAATAAAATATATAAAAAAATGAGCTTTGAAATGCTGAGAGTCCTTTTGCTTCGCAGTTTGTATGTCATGTGACACGTTTATTGTTTATAAAAAAAACACAAGTGACAGAAAAATATAAGAACTTTTAGCTTTGAGTTTATTTTTATGAGTTTGGACTGTCCGAAGCAATATCGGACGAGAACCGCACTCGTCAAAGGCCCGCAGCTAATTAAAAATTCACAGTACAAGCTCGAGTATTTATAGGAATCACAAATGTCAATGCAATGCACAGGGTTGTAGTGCTAGATATAAATACAGAGTTGCAAAATAACGTAAAATTGAAATACAGGGTTGTTACATGAAATGAATACACAGAGTTGCATTACAAAATATAAGTACATGGTTACACAAATAAACTATTAATGGAAATGGGCCGCTACAGTCTCCCCCTAGGATGCTGAAGTCGTCCCGATGAAGCATCCTATGTGGTCTTTCGGGGTCGTCCTCTACGCCGTATCATGTTAATGGGACCTTCGTATTCGTCACTGGAACTGCGATATGGTACTAGTGAAGATGCATGATATGTTCCCAAAGGATGTTGCAGGTTGTCCTCGTGAGCAATCACGTAGGAAGTAGAACCCTGTTTACCGATGATAACGTAAGGCCCGTCTCGTCGTGGTGCGAATTTGGACGTTACACCCTTGGTAGCATTGCTTAGAACATGTGTGGTGACCAGAACCTTAGAGCCAATTTCCAAATCTTCCTGATCACGCCGTCGTAGGTTAGAAGCACGCTTGTTAGCATCTTGCTGCTTCCGTTCACATTCGCGAGCAGCTTGGAACACTTCAGTGAGCGTGGCTAAGTATGGTGTGATTTCGGCAACAAAGTTCTCCGACTGAATGATTGACCTTAAATCATGCTGGACATCGTCTATAGTTCTTGGTTCACGCCCGAATGTAAGAAACGCTGCAGAATACCCAGTGCTTTGGCAGCGAGTGGTATTCATAGCGAATCGTATGGCGGGGAGCTTTTCTGCCCAAGTGCGATGCTGCTTACCGACCAATATCGCCAACTGTGCCTTCATGTCTCGATTCTTTCGCTCCACCGGATTCGCCTGGGGATGATATACCGGTGTGAACACCTGACTTATTTCAAGGCAGAATACAACCTTCTGCATCACTGCGGATACAAACTGCACTCCATTGTCACTGATAATTCGTCTTGGGACTCCGTAACGCAGGAATACCTCATCTATCAGGGTTTTCCCACAATTTTCCGCAGTAGCCTCCATTAACGCGAAGAGCTCCACCCATCGACTTGCTACGTCCTCAACAATATATATCCACTGCATCCCATTGGCATCTGGTGGCAGTGGCCCAAACAGATCGATGGCTATGATTTCGAAGCGTTGCTTGCTTGAAATCGTTTGGTACAAGCCCATTGGCTTCAAGTTTGTTGCTTTGTATCGCTGGCAATCAGTACAATTATGGACGTGCTTCTCGATATCTTTCCGTATCCCGGGCCAATAATACCGTGACGTTATTTTGTATGATGTTCGGTCGATTCCGTAATGACCTGCTGTGTCTTTATTGTGATAATGGTCCAATATGGCTGGACGCTCTGATTTAGGAACGACCAGTTGCGCATCTTCGCTGTCTTCGTCGTTGTAACAGTAGAGTACCCCATCGTTGAGTGTATAACCTCTTTTGGACCAATGTGCCGCATCATCCGATCTATTTTCGAAGCAGTCGATAATGGTTTGAAGATCGGGATCACTAAGCTGACCTTCACGTATATCCTTGGCTCCTCGTCGCGGGAGATCAATACCAAAGAGCAAATATTGCATGCTTCATCAATTCTATGGTTCTCTTCGCACGGAGGCCGTGACAGCATATCATCCACAACGTTCGTTTTCCCTGGCTTGTAATCGATGTGTATATTGTAAGGCTGTATAAGCAATGCCCACCGAGCTAGTCGTCCTGTGGGTGACTTGATCGTCATTAACCATTTCAGCGGTCGGTGGTCCGTGATAAGCGTTATATCGGATCCTTCTATATAACCGCGAAACTTTTGCACTGCCCATACGATGGCAAGAGCTTCACGCTCAATAGTGGAATAATTTTGCTCCGCTTTCGTCAGCAGCCTACTTGCGTACTCTATAGGATGTTCATCTGGTCCCTCCCCCTGGATCAGGACTGCCCCTAGAGCATAGCCACTAGCATCGGTTTTGAGAATAAATGGCAAGTTCTCGTCAGCTTGTTTTAGTATAGGCGAAGTTGTTAAAAGCCGTTTCATCTTATCGAAGGCCGTCTGCTGCTGGTCAGTCCAAGTCCATTTGGCGTTCTTCTTCGTCAGCTGCGAAAGCGGTTTGGCGACGTCTGCGAATAGAGGCACAAACCGTCTATACCAGGAACACGCTTGGAGAAAGGACAGCAACTCCTTGACGTTTCTTGGGGATTTACGCATTGTTATTGCAGTAACCTTGCTTGGATCAACCTTGATGCCATCTGGAGTCAATATGTGCCCCAAATATTTTACTTCATGGCAAGCAAAGCGACATTTTTCTTTGTTTACCTTGAGACCAAATTTTTGTAAGCGCTCGAATAGCCGGCTCAGTTCCTCTAGGTGTTCTTTAAAATTTTTCGAACATAAAATTATATCGTCCAAATATGCAACTAAAACTATTTTTCCTAAAGAGACTTTAAGTCGATCTATTAGGCGCTGAAACGTTGCTGGCGCGTTTCGCAAGCCGAATGGCATACGCGTGAATATGTACATGCCGAACGGGGTAACAAACGCTGTTTTGTCCTGATCTTCGTCCTTCATCCCGACTTGCCAATACCCGGATTGCAAATCCAAAGTGGACATGAAGTTTGTGTCCTTGGCTTCATGCAACAAGTCGTCAATTCGCGGCAGCGGGTACCGATCTGGTTTGGTGATCGCATTCAACTCTCTATAGTCGACGCAAATCCGTATGCCGCCTGACTTCTTTGGTACTATTACTACGGGAGCTGCCCATGGTGATTCGCATTCCACGATAACTCCCGTATTGAGCATTTTATCGAGCTCTAACTTCAACAGATCTTTACGTTGTGGTAATAGGCGGTATGGCGGCAAAGCAATTGGAGGATGCCCGCCCGTGTCGATGTGATGTGTAGCATACGGTGTTGCAGACGTCGGCTCTTTAAAGATGTCAGCATGCGTGAGTAGCAATGTCAAGTTCCATCTTCTGCTTCATCGTCAGCTCGTAACCAACTGACTGTGGTGACAAACTTACTTCGAATGAGTACAGTGGGAAGAAATTGTCATCACAAAAGTTCTCGTAATCGATATTGCCGGATTTGGTTCGCATTGGGGGTGCAAACAACCGAGAAGAGTTCTCCGGTGTCCTTTCGCCAACCGGTAAGGAGCTTCTGAAGATCTTCTGAACGGAGTGTGGTGAATAATCGTTCGAGTGTGAGCGTTTGTTCTTTACTGATGGACCAAAGTTTATTTCTGGACAGATCTCTGGCGCGTCCGCAACAACTGAGTTGCTATTGTACTTTTCGACGTAGCGTATGAAGTTGGAGTACTCGCTCTTAGCTTTGGTACCAGGTGACTGCATGTTGCCTGTTACTACATGCGCGCCAGCTATGTCGATAGCAGATGGTAGATCACTAGTGCTGGGTTTTGTAAAGTCGTATTTCATCTTTGGTTCGTCTTCAAAGTACTAGAAGCGCTGTGCCATATTCAACACAATGCCCGCTTGTTCCATAAAGTCTGCCCCTATGAGAGTTCGATTCTTTGTAGCATTTGGTAAAGATATCATCCTTATTTTTCGATTTCTGTTGCCGATAGTGATGTCACAAATAGTGGACAAAACCTTTTGAGTGGTTGTGGTGCCATCTGCCAAGGTAACGTCTGCCATTACGTCTTGGAAAACACACCCTTTGCTGGTCAAAATTCTTTTTAAGTTTGCGCTGGCTACACTGGTCTTCGCTCCAGAATCGAATAACGCCTCACCTTGCATACCGAACATCGTAATGTGGGCCGATGGAATCGATCTGCCAACGATAGTGGTGGATACACTGTTGAAAGCTAAATACTGTGGGCTCTCCCTACTGTGTCCACTGCATTTTGGGCAATTCGCGCGGTACACGCCTGGTGCACCACAACCGTAACATGCGAACGCTGCTGCGCGTTTCACTTGCGACGCTACTGTGCTTGTACTGGTCGTGCCAGATTGCTGTTGCTGTTGTGGTTTTGCCTGCTGTGACTGTTGCTCCTTTTTCTTCTTAAAGCAAACATCTACAGTGTGGCCTCGAAGTCTGCAGAAAGAACACCGTTTTGGGCCGTTAGCATTTTCGGGTTCCTCATTAACTGCCGGCGTAAGTTGCTTTGCTTCTGCCAAAAACAATTCCGCTTCTCGACAACGTGCTATTAACTCGTCAAATGTTAAAAATGAATCACGGCGCACACGCTCTCTAATTTTTATCGATAAAAGGCCGTAAATCATGTTTAACTGTATTGCTTCGCTAGTGGTAACCATCAACTGCGAGAACAGTAATCGCTTTTTGCATATGAAACTATCAGTGGCTTCTCGTGCATGCTGCTTTTGCTCAAATATATTTAAAAAGATTTTCCAATCAGGTGTTGGAGGCGAAAATGTTGTGCGTATCAACTCAGTTGCAGCGGCGAAGGTTTGCAAAGAATCTTTAACGCCAGCCCACCACGTCGCTGCGTAATCTTCGAGCAGCAGTGGCATACCGCGCAAGGCGTCGGCGTCGGAAATTTTTTCGATGTCTTTGTAAACCGTTATAGCGGTAATAAATTCTTCCACTACTGCAGGATCCCGTTGTCCTCGGAAACGTGATGTGCACTGCGTAAAGGAACCACTTTTTTCCCCGCTTGAGATCGCAGCTAAAATTTGCGAAAACTGCTCTGATGAAAAGGTAGCCATGCTTGTTGGTGAGTCGCAATTGGAGTCGTTCGAAGCCATAAAATTGGGCGCCAATGAAATGCTGAGAGTCCTTTTGCTTCGCAGTTTGTATGTCATGTGAC